>NC_058131.1:415085361-415097275 GCF_016433145.1 Gracilinanus agilis
TGGTTGCAGGCCCAGCTCTCTTGCCTTTCTGAATATCATATTCCAAGCCTTGGGATCTTTTAGCGTGGAGGCTGCCAGATCCTGTGTGATCCTGATTGGTGCTCCTTGATATTTGAATTGTTTCTTTCTGGCTTCTTGTAAGATTTTTTCTTTTGCTTGGAAACTCTTGAATTTTGCAATGATATTTCTTGGTGTTTTCTTTTCTTGATCAAATGTCACAGGTGTTCTATGAATCTTTTCAATGTCTATATTGCCCTCTTGTTGTAGGACTTCAGGGCAATTTTGCTGGATTATTTCTGTTATTATGGAGTCCAGATTTCTATTAATTTCTGGTTTTTCTGGAAGACCAATTATTCTCACATTGTCTCTAGACCGGTTTCCTTGGTCTGTCACTCTCTCATTGAGATATTTCATGTTTCCTTCTATTTTTTCAGTCTTTTGACTTTGTTTTATTTGTTCTTGTTGTCTTGAGAGATCATTAGCTTCTAATTGCTCAATTCTAGCCTTTAGGGATTGATTTTCGGCTATAATCTTTTGGTTTTCGGCTATGATCTTTTGATTTTCGGCTGTAATCTTCTGGTTTTCGGCCATAATCTTCCGGTTTTCGGCCATAATCTTCTGGTTTTCGGCCATAATCTTCTGGTTTTCGGCCATAATCTTCTGGTATTCCTTTTCAATCTGGTCATTTCTGGTGTTCAATTTGCTTATCAGTTCATTTGGTTTCTGAGCCTCACTTTCCAATTGAAAGATTCTACCTTTTAAACAGTTATTTTCTTTCCAGATCTCTTCCATTTTCCTCAAAATCTCAGTTTTTAGCTCTTCCATAGCTTGTGAGGAGTTTTCCTTATTTGAGGAGGGTCCAGATGCTTGTTTGTTCTACTCCTCTGTTTGCTCTGTTGTCTGGATTTTCTCTGTGTAAAAGTTGTCGAGTGTTAAAGACTTCTTTTTCTTGTTGTTAATCTTTCTCTTCTGAACTTCCTGAGACTGGGTAGCCAACGTTAGCCCAGCAGCTTCTCAGGTTTATCCTCGCACTCAGGGTCTGTCCGTGGTCAAGCCCCCTGGTGGACCTCCTTGCTTGATCCTCTGCTGGAGGTTTCTTTACGAGTCTCAGGGCGCTGCTTCCACAGTCGTATACCCATCTGCACTGGTTCCCCACTCGGGGTTTCAGAGCTTTAGCTCGTGGCTGTGTCTGCCTCCACCCACACCTCCACCCGTGCCTGTGCTCTGAACCAGAGCTCTGCGCCCTGTGTCCGCTCTCGGCACCCTGCTCCCGCGCTCACATTTTGTGTGTGTTCGTTAGCTTTTTGGGGTCCTAAGTCTTGCTGCTCTCAGGAACAGGCCCCAGAGCTGCCAATGACTTGATGGGTGCCCCAAACTTGCTCTATTTCTTTTTAGCTGGCTTCGACGCTATAGGTGGTGTGTGTGGAGGGGCTGCGGGTGGGGTGGTTGCTCAGCCTGCGATTTAGTGAGAGCTGTTTCACCCCTTTATAGCATGGAAATGCCCCGATTCCACGTACCTTCCATGCTGTGCCCTGTTGTGGGGTTCCTTCGTTCGTCTGGACTTGTTTTTATGTCCCCTTGAGGAGTTTTGTGTGTTTTGGTCAGGAGAGGTTAAGAGCTGCTTCTTACTCTGCTGCCATCTTAACCCGGAACCCTTCTTGTCTTGTTTTTCAGGTCAATTGTTTTTATATCAGATATCCTAAATTTTCTTCTATGTTTTCAATTGTTAATTTTCTCTAGTATAGTTTCACTGACTCATAAAGCCAGTGATTTCTGGCTAGCTTATTCAAGTTTTCATGGAGTCCATTACTTAGATAAGGCTGTCACTTTCTCTTCTAAGCTAATTATTGTCCTTCCAGTTTTTTCCACTTTTTAATTTTGTTTTTGTTTTTATCTCTTGCTTCACTTCTTCTAGGTACTTATATAGTCTTTGCAGAACTTTTTTTTTTTAACTTTGAGTCTCTGCTTGAAGTTGTTATGGAATTTCTCCTTTTAGGTGGTATTTTTAGACATCTCTGAATCTACAATAATTTTTTATACTGGTCAGTGTCTTCCCTGCTTTACTTGTCTCTTCATCTTAAATTCCTATGCCAAGGCCAGGTTCTGCCCCTGCTATATTTTCAGTGAGGTGGATAACTCTGTTATTCCTTGCCCTGTGCCACCTAGTTTCTGCACTGACCTACACCTCTCATTGTTCAGTCTTTCTTGGATCTTTAAGGTTCAAAGTGCTGGAGCTTCAGGGCTCTCAGCGGCATCTCAGAATGGAGTATAAGAACCTCAGAACCCCATAGTACCCTGGATATCCCAGAGGCTGTCAGTCTAGATGGCTTTTCAGATTCTGACTATGGACTTTTAAAGAACCCAAATATTCTTTACCTTTCTGAAGTTTTCTAACCACCCAGCAACTTTCTTTTGGGGAGCTTTCCACTTTAGCTACCTCTAGACCCAGAGCCCTGCAGGTACAAACTCAGGTCTTTGAGCCTGTCTCTGCTCCTCCCCAAGTAGTCATTGGCTTGCTTTCTAATCCTTGTTCTAGCTTTGTTAGCATCTTCATTTTCTATTGCCTGTGGACTTTTTGCACAGTTCTGGAATGGAAGAAGTCACTTATTGTAGTTTTTAATTTCCTTTATTTGCCATTATTCAGTCTAGAGTGAATTGGCTTTTTTCTTAGAGTTTTTCTATAATAGGTAGGTCTATCTGAGCTAGGCAGGTGTCATGGTTCAATTATGGACATTCTTCCTATCCTTCTAGTCATTGTGGCTCTCAACTCCCTATTACCCACTTTTGTTTCTTCTTGTTCAAAGATTTCTTCCCTTTTTTGAGAAGGCAAAACAGAATAAAAGGTAAGCAAGTCAATCTTCTCTCTCTCTTTTTGTTCCTTTTGCCCAAGTGACAGTCTTATCCCTTTGATCATCTGTACCCAAGAACAACAACCACTACCTTTTTTGTTATTCTTCGTTTTCCTCAATAGCCTCAGCTCTGGCTGAGCTTTGGGACTCTTGACAATATGCTTTTGATTTCATATTCTGTTACTGTCCTTGTTTGTTTCCAGGTTAAAGTTGAGTTTATCAAGAGTTCTCTGGGCATCTTCATCATTCTCTTTATATATTGCCCCTATTTTCAGTTCGTCAAAATTGTTTCTTTCTGTTTTCAGAATTTAATTCTTAAGAATGTTCTAGAGCACCTGAATGACATTTCAAGGGAGAGCACATTTTGATTTTGACTGGATGGATATTCCGTATAAACTTTTTGCAGAGACAGATGATAGATGTGGGAGTTAACCTTTTTGTCTATGAATTGTCCTGAGTTTATAATGTTATATATACTCCATGTATGAAAGCATTTTTTCCTACAAAAAAAGAGAATGTTCTAGGTCCTCTTGGCCTAACTTTCCTTGTTAACTTTTATCCCATGTAAATTAGCTCTTTTTCTCAGTATCCTTTGGAATATGCTATTCCAAATACCTGGATAGGAGTTATTCATTCGTTCATTCATTCAACTAGTATTTATTAAGCTCCTCCTATATGCTAGGTACTTGCTAGGTAGTGGTTCATATTTCCCCTTCTTTGTCACAAATTCTAAGATGGAGAGATGGAATGATTTCTTCCCTTCAAGGTTCCTATCATTTTTACCCCAACAACCAGTTACTCTTTATTAGTGAGACTCAGCTCCAGAAGAAAAATTCCCTTTTTTTGGTTCCTATATATTTTAAAGTATGAAATAGTAACTGAGGAAAGTCAAGAAATGATCAACTGCTCTTTTTTAGTATAAAGAACACCAGAAGATGTTCATAAAATTGAAGTCTTCCATCACAACTCTATTACATGTATGTGCAAGCTTGTGATTTGTTTCCTAGTTTGCATCCTGCATTCCTTTTCTAAGTGGTCTATAGTATATTCCCATGATAATATCACTCAAGTTTCTTCCTCTAGTGATTTTTTTCCTAAATGCTCCCTATTCTACTCCCCCCTTCTCTGATTTCTAGATTTCTTCACGTGATCATAAAGGCAGAAGGCAGTACATTAAAGAGTACTAGATTTGGTGTCAGAGGACATGGGTTCCAATAATGACTGTCCTACTTAACTATCTCTGTAACCTTGGATACCTCCTCAACTTCCCTGGGTTTCAGTGTCTTTATAAAATGAAAGGGTTGGGCAAGATGGCTTCTAAGGTCCTTCATAGCTCTAAATCTGTTACCCTGTTCTTACTATAGAATACTAGCCAGTCCCTATTCCTAACTATTCTCTTCCTTTGAATATTGTTTCAGAGCCTTATTCCAGATACATATCCTATCCCACCAAATCTTGTGATATCTAATGTCAAATTTACTTCCTTGTATTAAGGTCTCTATTTTACCCTTCTTTGTCCATACTTTGGACATTTGTGTCTTCCTTTATCACTTTTGCTGGAAGTCTTTCTTTGTATTTCCTTTGTGCCTTCCTCTATGTCTGTCTGTCTCGCTCTTCTCTGTGTCTCAGTTTCTCAAGTCATCTTGTTTCTATGTCTGTATATATTTCTTCCTTTATCTTCCTCTATCTCTATGTAGCTTTTGCTTTCTCCCTCTATATACTTCTCTATGTCTCTGTGAATGTGGTATGGTCTACTTGGTGGGTATCCCAAGAAATACTTGAAGCTCCACCTTAGCAAAAGCAACTGTTTTCTCTAAACCTGAAGAAGTTTCAATTTCTTTCAATTAATTGAGTGAACGGATGATTAATGATCTATGGATCATAGTATATAATTTATTTTTTTTTTTAATTTTTTTTTAACCCTTGTACTTCGGTGTATTGTCTCATAGGTGGAAGAGTGGTAAGGGTGGGCAATGGGGGTCAAGTGACTTGCCCAGGGTCACACAACTGGGAAGTGGCTGAGGCCGGGTTTGAACCTAGGACCTCCTGTCTCTAGGCCTGACTCTCACTCCACTGAGCTACCCAGCTGCCCCCCATAGTATATAATTTAGATGCCATATGAATCCACCTTAAGCTACCATCCAAGATTTCAGCAGAGGAAATCTAATACTCAAGCTCTTGTCCCTCGCTGTAGAATACACATTTTTTACCAGAGTGCTCACCTACAGGCTCCTAGATTAATCTTCCTCCTAAAACCCTGGACTGTCATGTACTGAGGACAGAGCAGTTACACTAGCCATGATTCAAAACTGATCTAGAGATATGAAGAAAAGACCATAGGATATTCTGAATTATGAGAATTCTGGGAATATCTATGTGGTCTTACCCTCTCATCTACAAATGTCTAAGAAATTTCTATCTGATATCTATCTATTTTTACATTACACAGGCAATCCAATTCTATGGCCATACACATTTTATTATAAAATGAATAAGACATTTGTTAAGATCTACTCCATGGAGTGTTCAATCTGATTACCTCTCAACTATCCCTTCAGCCATTCTCCCCACTCCTGGGAAAATGGGGGAAAGGATTAAGAGAAGGAATTATGTGTTTGGAACACCCTAAGATCAGTTCTGCAAACATTTAGAGGTTGTGTGTGTGTGTGTGTGTGTGTGTGTGTGTGTGTGTGTGTCTGGAATCACTTTCCCAGCTTGATCTCACCAGCATCTGAGATCTCAGGCTAACTGTTGGCCCATTCCCATTCCATCCCAGCCTTGAAGGTTGATGGTCTTACCACCCCAACATCTTGATACTGTTTTACCCTTAACCACTGCAGTTTTCCAGGACCTATTCAAGTTCTGCCTTTTTTTCATTGTACTTCAGCTATAAACAACCTCAAACATTGTTTATGGTGATCACTTTAATTAATCATCATTTTCCCTTGAAGCAGTCAAAAAAATTAAACAACCAATAACTGCAATTTGCCTGACCCACTGAGAATGATCATCATCAGCTTCTCTGCTCCTGGCTATATGAAAGGAATTGAATGGAACAGCAGACTAGAAGTTCGAACAGGAAGACTGGTGAACTGAAAGACTTTCTCAAAGGCAAAGCTAATGACTGATTAAAATGATGAAGGCCAGATTGCATAACCATACCCCAAGTCTCCCCCATTTCCCACCTTCTAATGCAATTTTGCCCCTGCCCTGAGTCTACTCCGTTACTTACTGCTTTCCATATCTCGCTGACTCAGTTTCCTAGTAATTCGTCTCATGTTGTCTCCCAGACAGATGAAATACACCATAGACTTTGCTCAATCCCTTTCTTATCTCTTTCTCTTTGTCTCTGTCCATTTTATGCCTTCTTCTGGGTGTTTCTCTTTCCCATTTGCTATATTTTTCTCTTCTCTTCTCTTCTCTATGTTTCTCTACTATCTATCTCTCAAGATCTCAGCATGTCTCCCTGTTTCTATGTCTCTCCCTATGTTGTCTCTCTCTTCTTTGTCTGTCTTTGTTTTCTTTATCTTTCTATGTCTTTCTCTGTAGATTTCCTTTTCTGTACATGTGCAGATTTCTCTCTGCCCTTGTCTATTTGTCTCTTATCACCGTGTATCTCTTTTTCTTTGACTCTCTGGGTATGTATGAGTCTTTGAGGTTCTGTGCCTATCTCACTGTCTATATGTCTGTCTTCCTTTCTTGCCCTGTCCCTCTTGCATGGTCTAATGGTCACCTGGCTAGTAAATATCGGTATAAATGTTAGCTATTATAATTACAGTAGATTCTCTGTACATCTGTGTGTCTGTGTATGCTAACTCTGCAGGGTGCGTGAACAGAATACTCTGGAAAACAGATTCATCCTTGGCACTCTATCTCTGTCTGTCTCCCCTGCTCCCTTGAGATAAATGAGATAATGGCGCTTACTTTTCGAAGGATAGTTTGAATATTATGTCTGGTAGAAGCTGGGAGAAATCTCTGGCATGACTGCAGGCTATTAATTGCTTCCCTTGTGAAAGATGTGATATGAAATCAGAATCCATTCTATTTCCTTCAGTGTGGCATAATGGATCTAGATTCAGGAAAAGCTTGGGTTTGGGTCCTATCTCAGATACTTGCAAACCGTGGTACCATAAGCAAGTCACTGGTCCATTCTAAGCCCAAATTTATTCATCTAAAAAGTAGGGAATAAAACCTGTGGCAACTTCAAGGGTTCTTCCTTGGATTAAAAGCCAAAATATATGTAAAGCACCTGGTAAAACTTAATATTTCATTGGTTTCTAAACTTTTTAAATTGTATGCTTTTACCAGTAAAATTTTTCTTTGACAGACACCCAAATATCTCATCATTTATTTCAAAATTGTATACATGTACTGTTGCATTTATAGTCATTTACATTGTAAAATATGTAAAAATTTAAAGTTGAAATAAAATGAACTCATATTTGATCATGGAGGATATAGGGAACTGCTAGAGCTTATTAGGCAGGGGGAATAGAGAAGTTAAACTTTCACTTTAGGAATATTAAATTGTCAGCTCTGAGAATGGATTGGAATATGGAAAAACTTGAGTTAAGACCAATCGGAAGGTTATTGCAATAGTCTATTCAGGTGGTGATGTGGGCTTGAACTAGACTGGTGGATGTATGAATGGCAGAAACAAGGGAATAGATATGAGAGACAGTGCAGGTAGAATCAACAAAACTCAACAACTGATTGTATGTGAAGAGTGAAGAAGAGTAAGAAATCAAGGATAGCATAGAAGTTTCATATCTAAGTGACTGAAAGAATTCTGGTGCCCTCAATAGAAATGGACCTGTATGAAAGAGGATTAAATTTGGGGAGAAATGATTAAATGGGATTTGTGTTTCTGATCTTTCCATCCATACCTGCAATTCATTCTGACTTACTAAAAATGAAAAGAAGTAGAGTTTTTACTCACCCATCATTGTTTCAGAGTATAAAGCCTGCCACAGAGTGCTTTCCCCAACCCCCAGGTGATCTAGGAGATGGAGAGAGGGGAGGGGAGGGGAAGGAGGAAGAGAAGGAGAACATGAAATTTCATCTGTGCATCTGCTGGAAAAGGTACCTGAGTCACAGATTATAAGTGCCCAGAGGTGTCATGTATCAATCTGAAGGGGAGAGGTTGAGTGGTCCCACATGTCATTGGAGCCCAGGGCCTGGGAGGGGGAAATGCTGAGCCAGGAAAGGAGGTTAGGGTCATTGTGGAGACAAATTCCTCTATTGCTCTGATCTTTGGGGTAGGATGTTACCCATCTTCTCATGCTCCCATTGGATACCCACCCCTTGAGATTGTGCCAAGGCTCCCTTGGTGTCATGTTGTGGCCCATTGAAATACAGCCCCCATTTACCCACCCTATTCCACTATGGAGATGGCTGCTCAATATAAACACTAGCAACTATTGTAATTACACCTAATTTCTTATTATATGTAAGTATCTATGCATGTATATCTATCTGCTTGTGAACCTATGTAGAGAATACTCTGAGGAATGAACTAATTTTGGGAAAGACCCCTTCCCTCCTTTGTATGTAATTAACTCAAATGTACAGCTGTTTGCTCAGGTTAATACCATAAAACATTATTTTGGATGCAGATGGTTTTCTCTCTCTCACTGTCTTTCCCTTCTGCTTCCTTAATTGTTTTTTTGATGAAATTTTTCTTATAACTAGTCCCTTTAGAATATGGCATTACTTAATTTTCTGATCAACAAGAACATAATTCATTTTATTTCCTCCATCTCCCTATCCCCTACACACACACACACGGAAACAAATATTCAAAAGGCAAAGTCATAAAAATGAAGAGATTCCAATGAATGCTGAAATACAGTCCTTCATGCTTTGGAAAAGAAATGTTTTTGAACTGTCCCTGACAATTTGTGGATCCATTCTTTTTGTGACAGTCTCTAGATTAATGTCTATGCTGATGACAGTGGGTTCCTTGTCATTAGTGTTTCCAGGGCTTAGCACAGTGCCTGAAACGTAGTAGGCACTTCATAAAAGCTCATCGACTGACAAGCAAATCACTTGGATGTTCTTGGAACATGAACACATTCTGCCAGTTGGGATGTTTCCCGAATGACATTTACAAATGTACTTTGGTTCAACGTTGACAATTATGTTTCTTCTCCTCCCTCTGCACAGTTTTCATTTTCAACTTTAGGATAGAAAACTAAACCACCAATCATTCTTCTAGTCTGGCAGATTTGATGGAATGATCTCACTTCATCAATGAGTGTCTCCACAACTGAATTTTTTTTTTTTTTGCAAAGAAGCCCATTTATCTAAGTCAATAGCAAAACAGAAGGAGCTCTCCCTTGGGAAGAGAGATAAGTTGGCTCAACTGAGAGTCTCAGATCTCACCCAAAAAGAAATTCCCCAGTCTCTAGTGTAGCAAGCTGGGGAAAAAGACATGATGGAAGCTGCCATGTCCTCTCATGTTGGCTTCTTCTCAGAGCCTTATTCTCTCTTCAGCAATCTGAAGTGAGGTTTGGTGTCACCCACACCCAAAATGACTATAGAACCTGAAGAGACTCAAAAGATTCCAATGAGATTGAAGAGACTTGAAAAGCCTGGCACTCTTCTCTCCCCAGTTCTCACCAAATTCATTCTTCCCCTTGAAGGCACAGACATTGATCTCCACCAATGAGAAGAGTCTCTGCACAATTAACTTTAATGGTATCACTTAGAACACCCTGGTTTCTCCGTTAAAAGTTTCATCTGGCAAAATGAATGAGATGGTTGTAACATATCCACTCTAGAAAACAGAGAGCTAAAAGGGACTTGCAGTCTAACCAACCCTCTTAAAGAATGTTGAAACCCAGAGTGGGGAAGGACTTCTCCCTAAGACGTAAATGGCAGAGGCAAGATTAGGAGAGAGATCCTCTGTCCTCTGGAGCTAAGTCTGGGTTCTTTTCCACTATACTATAATCACTTGGATCGATAAATAGAAACCAAAATTGAACCCAGATTCTCTGTTTCCATATCACTATGATGCAGATAGAGAAGTGCCCTCTGGTCCAGAAGACCCTTTCTCACAGGGCTCTGGGCTCACACCAAGTGAGATTTGTCCTGAGAGAAGCCTGACCCTAAAAAGGAGAGGGAGTCTGATTTTTCTTTGTCCCACTCCACAGTAAAACTCTAAGGAAATCATTGAAACAAAGCTTAACTTAGGTGTAGGGTCTCTCCAAAATGTGAGTAACAAGATTCCCTCCAGGAAAGATACTCAATGTACAACACTGATATCAAGCAGGGGGCCACCATTCTCTCACCTCTTTTAAAAGTGCCTAAAATGTAAAAAGACTCAAGGAAGGGTATACCTAATGAAATGCAGAAAACATAAAGCATTTCAAACAACTCAACCATACTTATAATGCTCCCTTCAGAAGGGAATGACAACTTTCTGAGACTACTGAGCAGATATTTTGAATTTGCATTCTCCTCAGACCTGCACTGCACTACGCACTCCATCTCTGGGCCCTGGAACAGGATGATTTTGAGACCTTCAGCTACTGGATCCTTCCAGGAGTGCTCATGTCTCCTTTGAGAAGGACTCAGGAATTCCTGAACTTTCACACTCATGAGGTAATTACTAAGGTTGCTATCTAGGCAGCTAGGTGGACAATGTGTTAGATAGGAGTCAGGAAGACTTAGTTCAAATCAGATATTTTAACAGTATGACCCTGAGCAAGTCACTGATTCCCTGTCTGCCTGTTTTCTCAATTATAAAGTGAGGATAATAATAGCACTTACCTCAGAGAGTTGTTGTGAAGATTAAATGAGACAGAGAGAAGCTATATATGGCACAGTGGTTGGATTATCAAGTCTGGAGTCAGAAGGAACTGGGTTCAAATCTGGCCTCAAACATTTCCTACTTGTGTGACCTTAGGCAAATCACTTAACCCTGATTGCCTAGCTTTTGCCCTTCTCTCTTAGAGACTAAGACTTAGAGCCTCTAAGACAGAAATTAAGGCTTGTTTGGTTTTTTTTGGAAAGTGCTTTGCAAAATTTTAAGTGCTTTACCATCATCATCATCCTCCTTTAGGATCTTGAGTTGATGATCTGTGATCTAAGAAGGAAACAAAAGAGCAGAAGAAGGTGGGACTATTTCCCATGTTTCTACCTCTAGGGATCCTGGTCCTTATAAAAGGGGAAATTTTCTGCTAGCGACAGGAATGATGACTTCCCTTCTGCTTCCTTTGTGTCCAAGGCTCCCCTCGCACATCCTCAGCCAGCCTGCTGGAGAATTTGGCTCTCACTCTGCTCCTTAGATTTGGAGTGGGAGCAGGAATGGTCCCCCAGCTCCTGCTCTTGACCCTCGTCATCTGTTCTCTAATAGCTTCACTTTGTGGGGAGCCAGAAACAGAAATGAAGCCCCAACACCTGGAGAAGGATAATAAGCCTCTGCCAGATGTTTCCCTCTGCTCTACTTAGGAACGTTAACTGCTGATATCTTGGCCACACCCAGACTCGATGTTTTCTCAGACGTGACCCTCAGTTCCTTAGAACCTCTGAAATAGCAATGGTCCAACAGGAAGAACTGTAAATTTAGACTGGAAAACCTGAGTTCAAATCCTGAGGTAGTCGGGTGGCTCAGTGGCTTTAGCACTGGACCTGGAGTCAGGAAAATCTGAGTTCAAATCTGGCCTTAGGTACTGTGTGGCTCTGGACAAGTCGGTCAACCCCCATTTGCCTTAATCCCCTGAAGAAGGAAATAGCAAACTACTTCAAAATCTTTGTTAAGAAAACCCATTGCGGAAGGAGCTGGATGGCTCAGTGGGTTGAGAGTCAGGCCTAGAGACAGGAGGTCCTGGGTTCAAATCTGGCCTCAGACACTTCCTAGCTGTGTGACCCTGGGCAAGTCACTTAACTCCCATTGCCTTGCCCTTACAGCTCTTCTGCCTTGCAACCAATACATTGTATTGATTCTAAAATGGAAGGTAAGAGAAAGGAAAGAAAGGGAGAAAGGAAGGAAGGAAGGAAGGAAGGAAGGAACGAAGGAAGGAAGGAAGGAAGGAAGGAAGGAAGGAAGGAAGGAAGAAAGA
>NC_058131.1:415097321-415115730 GCF_016433145.1 Gracilinanus agilis
AGAAAGAAAGAAAGAAAGAAAGAAAGAAAGAAAGAAAGAAAGAAAGAAAGAAAGAAAGAAAGAAAGAAAGAAAGAAAGAAAGAACACAGAGAGGAAGGAAGGAAGGAAGGAAGAGCCCATTGGACAGTATTCAGTACTGTGAACAGGGTCACAAAGAATTGGACACAACTGAATGAACGATAACCTGCTGTGTGACTTTGAGCAAGTTACTAGGCATCAGTTTCCTCAGCTGTGAAAGCAGGAGATTAGACCTGATGATATCTGAAGTCCTTCTAGATCTCAATCTGTGGTCCTACGTATCCAGTCATAATTTAGAGTGTATTCAAATTTAGATTAATCTCACTTGGGCAACATTACAGTTGACTGTTTTATTATTTTAATTAAATTTTTACTTCTTTCTTGGTGGAAGTACTAAGATGCCCCCAAATCTCTTTATGCCTCAAACTCAGAATTACTTCCTCTTGTCTTGATCTCAATAACATATAGAGAAAATTCTGAATTCTCATAATTACAAGTGTTTTGGAGACAGACCTAATACGATTCTTTGAATGGGTAATGCCTATAGAAAAAAAAGCTTTATCATTTTAAATTATAATTATTAAGTAGCACTAGAAATTACAATATAGTTATTACTTAAGTACTTAATGGATTTGTGATTTTTTTGGTGTTGGTAATTCCTTCATTAATGTGGATTTTAATGATCTACAATTTGGTACGTAGTTTCCGAAAATTGCTCTGGCTGAAAATTTCATCACTCTGAAGCCAAGTTCACGATTAACCAAACTTGACTACATATTTCCTTCAAGGACAGAAAAACAAAACATCATTGGCAGAGAAGTAGACAGTGACTGAGACTGAATATTGTATATGTCACCAGATAAGGTTTTTGTATTGAATGATTTTTGTGGAATTATTTTTCTTTGCCACAAACAGTGGGGACAGGAGAAGGTTGGCATGATTAAGATTTTTTAAGGCATGAATAAAATGCAAATATAAAATTTTATCCATTCTTGGAACTTTTTCCACATCAAAGGATCCAACATTACCTTGTTTCTGTTTCATACATGTTTTATACATAACTATATGTGTACATAGTCTTCTCTATTATATAAAACAAACTCCCTGAAGTCAATTTTACTTTTGTCTTTGTATACCAAGGGCCTAACAGGATGCTACAGGCAATTAAGAGGCACAGTGGGCAGAGTGCTGGGCCTGGAGTCAGGAAGACTGAGTTACTGAGTTCAAATCTGGCCTCAGATACTTATTAGCTGTGTGACTATTTGCCTCGGTTCTTCATCTGTAAAATGAATTGGATAAGGAAATGGTGAACCACTCCAGTATCTTTGCCAAGAAAATCCAAATGGGGGCACGAAGAATCAGACACGACTGAAACAACTGAATGACAAAGTGCAATGCTAATGTATAGTATGTAGAAGCTCACTAAATGTTTGCTGACTAATTGATTAATTGATAGTACTTCCCAAAACTTGAATTCTTCTGCAACAGCCTTTAAGGATCTAGGATTGTATCCATGTCATAATAAGACATTAGAGTAAGACTTTGACAAAAAAAATGTAATAGTATTAATGATAATAAGTTTTGCTATAATATGGTAGACTGAAAGAGATCGATTTGTTGATTGAGTGATTTGGGTTCCTGAAAATTTCTGAAATGGTTCCTTCTGAAACATTTTCTGCTTTAAAAATATGGATTCAGATCAGCTCTGATAGACTTAGCTATTATTGGCAATACAATGATCCAGGACAATTCTGAGGGATTTATGACAAAGAATGTTGTTCACCACCAGAGAAACTGTTGGTGTCAGGATATAGATGAAAGCATATGATTTTTTGCTTTAGGGTTTTTTTAGGTTTTTATTTTGGGGCTTTGGTTTTGTAAGATTACTCACTTAAAAAAATGATCAATATGGAAATGTGTTTTACATGATATTACATGTATAATCCAGATATAATTGCCTGTCAACACCTGGAGAGAGAAGGGAAAGGAGGGAGGGAGATAAATTCATTCATATAACTTAGAAAAACATATGTGGAAATTTATTACATGTAATTGGTAAAAAATAATAAAATAAAATGTATTAAAAAAGTAAAAATACAGATTGGGAGATCTAGGTTCCTGTCCAGCTCTGACACATATTTATTTTTATGACCTTAGGAAAAACCATTACATTTCTCTGTGCCTCAACTTCCTCATCTTCAAAATGGGATGAATAATCCCCTGCTTAATATAGTTCATTGGATTGCTGTAAGGATCCAAGGAGATAATAAATATGCCTTGTGACCTGAGATGATAGGACCCTAACTCCAGAAGATCTATGACATGGAAGGGTACTTAGAGGTCATTGAATCCAACCACCTCATTGTGTAAATGAAGAAATTGAGATCTAGGGAAATTAAGTGACTTGCCCAAGTAGTAACAGTGGCCAGATTTGTACAAACTGAGTAATTCTATCCAAATGTGAAACCAGTTATTTCCATTGGTATATACTGGATCTAGGAGTTGGAAGGGACTTGAGAAGTTAGCAAGTCCAACTCTCTATATTTCTAAATAGTTACCATGAATCTTAGATCCCAGGGGGATAAAATCAGGAACCATTCTTTAGAAAATGGTGAGACAGGAAAGGCTTACTTTTTTTTAATTTTATATTATTTTTTCCGTCCTTTGGGGAACCCTATCTTCTTCATCTGGATAGCCTTATGCTAGCCTCTACCTTTAAAGAATTCTAGAATATGGAGTTGGAAGAGACCTCAGAAGTCCCCTGGTCCAACCCATACCTGAAACAGGAATCACCTCCCTAAATTCCCCTCCAAAGTGGCCTTCCAACCTCTGTCTGTACACCTTTGTTGACAGGAAATTCATTTCTTCCCAAAGTCACCCAATTCCATTATTATTGCATTGATCATCAACTTCTTTGTGCCAGGCTCTGTGCTAAGTTCTGGGAATACAAAGAAAGGCAAAAACAAAACAAAACAAAAATCAGTCCCTGTCCTCAAGGAGCTCACAGTCTAATGGTTGAGACAACATGAAAACAACTTATATAAACAGATAGATAAATAGATCTAGATATAAAAAGTGTAGGTCATCTAAGAAGACATTATGATGGATTAGAAAGGGCTTTTTGCAGATTAGTCTTTAGCTGAGACTTGAAAGGAACAGAGGAAGCTAGGAGACATATGTGAGAAAGAAGAGTATTCCAGGTGTAGGGGACAGTCAGAGAAAATGTTCAGAGCCAGGAGTGTTGTGTTTGAAGAATAGCAAGGAGGTCGGTGATTTTTGCTTTTGATCTGTATATTGCACCAAAATTTGCCTCTGTATAATTGCTACCCACTGGTTCTAGCTCTGCCTTCCAGAGCCAAGCAAATGGATTCTTCATGACAGTCTTTCAACTACTTTAAGATAGTTATCATCATGCTTTGCCATTCTCTACTTTAGGTTAAGTATTCCCAGTTTCTTCAGCTGTTCCTCCTGTGGCATACTTTCCTACACCCTCCCTATCCTACTCAGGAAGTATTCCAGCTGGTCAATGCCATTCATAAAATAGGTCACCCAGAAATGGACATAGACCTCAGGAGGTGGTACAGCAGGATTCTCATCTCTTCTGTTCTACAGTAGAATTCTGTCCAGGTCAGCAAAATTCACCTTAACCCTTTTGATTGTTGAATAGTACAACTGATTCATCAGTCTTGCAATATGATTGATATTAGAAACTGTTAGAGAAAAAAAATTAGAAACACCCAAATATTTTTCATGTGATCTATTTTACAGAAAGATCCCTCCAATTTTACACTTTTGAAGGTCAATTTAACATGAGAGGTGGACTTTGCAATTTATTCCTTTTTCCTTTCTTCAGAAACCCCTTATTGAATTGTCAAGCCAAGACATCATTCCATGGCATCATTGGTTTTTTTATTTTTAATAAAGGATGAACAACAACAATTGAATATAATGTTATTGTGTTATGTTTGATAAAGAATGTTTTTAAATTTTTCTTTTTTTTCTGCATTTGTGTATGATATTGCTTCCTGGCCATTTTCAAAGCATGCTGCCTGCACTTGGTCCACCACTCCAATCATCCTCATCCACTTTTCACCAGAACCTTGAACTTTGGTCCTATAACCATGCTAGTTTCTGAAAGGTGACTTTTCATCTCTTTTTTCCCAGATCCAGGTCCCCATATCACTTTCCATTCCCAAACCAGGCTGCCCATATTCTAGCCATAGTCCTCATTCTCTTCACCATTCCATCTCTTGGCTTTCTAGGCCTTCTTTATATATAATTTTCTCTTTTAAAATATAAATTCTATCATAAATCTTATAAATTGTATGTATTATATATTTCAATGTTATATATAATATATCATACATTTAAATATTCTGTTTATAAATTATGAATGAAATTATAAATAATAAATATGATATATAATTATAAATGTGCATGTATATGTTTGAATATAAAGTATTTATGATTATAAATAATAAGCATTATAAATATTGTATTTCTATATTGTATTTGAATATTATGTATTTATAAATATTATAAATGAAATACAAATTCTAATAGAATATACATTCTTGAGGTAAGGGATTGTCCAGTTCTTAGCATAATACTTTGCCCGTGGTAAGTATTTACTAAATAATTTATCATACACATGTATTTCATCCTTTCCAGTTGTTCCAGTGCTTTCTAAACTTCTCTTGAATCCTATTTTTGCATTACAAAGGTTCTTCTTAGCTCTAGTCTTTTAATCAGGAATGTTTAAAAGTTTCTGTCCAGTCTAGTAAGGTCCATTGTTTCCCCTATATGATTATGTGAAGTTTTGAAAGGTAAATTATCCTTGGTTCTGAGCCTTTATTTTTTTTTGCCTTTTGGAACGTTGTATTCCAAAATTTTTCCTCCTTTGTATAGTAAATTTCTGTGTGGTTCTCTCTTTGCTTTTTTTTTTTTTCATTACCTGAACTCTTTCTTTATGACTATTGAAAGTATTTTTTTAACTTGGAAGATTTGGATTTTAGTTAAGACATTTTTGAGTATCCAAATTCTAGAGTTTCCTTTAAAACATGATTGATGGATTTTTTCCCTCTATTTTTCACATTGCTCTCTGGTATTATTAGATCTAGTGTTTCATTTAGTGATATCTTGAGTTATAGTACCAAAAATTGGGGGGGGGGTTGTAGTTTTCAGAGAGTTCATTGACACTTATGTTATCTCTTTTCAACCTATTTTCCAGATCAAATGTTTTTGCATTGATTATTTCCTTCCTGGAAGCTATTTATGCCAGTAAAATCACAGGTCTAACCCACCCACCCAACCCTAATCACTCTGTGTTATATCATATAAAATATTGGTCTAAACCTACTTTTTGTTAAACCGTTTTAGTGTTTCCCATGAATACTTGTCAAATAGGGAATCATTTCCAAAGTAATTTCTGTTCTATGGTTTAAAAAGTAATTAAAAAACATTTATTAAGTGCCTACCATATGCCAAGCACTATGCTAAGTGCTGAGGATATATGAGAAAAACAATTCCTGCCCTCAAGAAGCTTACAATCAAATGCAAAATACAATACACACAAGTAAAATGAAAACCAGGGGTGGAGGAGAAGAGAGTACCCCATGTGGGAGATCTTTGACTTGGGCCCTCTACTTAAATGAAGATTTTTGTTCCTCATGACTCCACCCTCCAATCAGAGATGCAGAGGTACTAATGAGTTGCAAGTATCAAAGCTATTTCAATCTTGCAAGAAAATGAATTATTGAATGAATTTTCCCCCAATTCTTGGAGAGAGAGGAGGCAGAGACAGGCAGATAGAGGCAGACAGAGACTGAAAGAGCAACAGAATCTTCATATTTTATTTTCCACTTCATTCTTGCTTTTTTCATTATTTCCCTTGAGATTATAGATATTTTGATCCTTCAAATTAATTATTATTTTGTCTAGTTTTATAAACTGCTATGCTGTAAAGCACAATATATACCTTGTACACTCTACTATAAATCCCTTGGGAGCTGGAGTGGCATAGCACCAAATTTGTAAATTAACTTAGTATTTGTCATTTTGATTATGTTGTCACAGGCCAACCAAGAGAAAGGAATGTCTCCCCATTATTTGTCCTCCTTTATATCTTCAAATAATGCTTTGTAATTGTGTGTATGTGTGTGTGTGTAAATACCTACATTATATACATATTTGCCTCAAATATATTAGTTCTGCCTGAATTTTATAGATACTACATAGAAGAGTTTTATATTATATGTATCAATTTTGTATCCCAATGTATACTTTGCTGAAACTAATTGTCTCAATTAGTGTCTTTGCTGATTTCCTGGGTTTTCTAAATCCAGATTAAATCCATGGTGTTGTGACTATTTTTGCCATTTTGTCCCAGAACCTAGCCTTACAGATGACGCTAAATAAATATTTGTGAAATTGACTTAATTTCTTCCATGTTGCCTAGAAAGATATCATAAGAGACTTTGTCAAATGTATTGCTAAAACTTGAGTGTATTTTAGATATGGCATTCCCCTAATCTACTATGCAAATAAATCTGTGAAAAAATAAAAAGGAAGTGAGATTATTCTGTCATGAATTTTGTAAATTCAGATGCATATTGATTACTGTTTTCCTTCCAAAATGTTCATGAATCATTCCTTTAATAGTTTATCCCAGAATTCTACCTGAAATTGAGGTGAAGCTTACTGGTATCTTTTTTGAAAATCATGAAAATGTTTTCTTATGTCTGATTCTTTAGTGTCTCTCCCTCTCTATACTTGTTTGTTTGTTTTTTCCCCAAAGCTCAGCAATAATGACTCTGCAACCTTACCCACAAGCACTTAAGTGTCCTGGATAATGGTCCATCTGGTTCTGGGGAATTTGATTCATTGAGAATAGCTGGTTCTCTCTTACCATATCCTCACTTATTTTGGATTTCCATGCTCTATTAAATTTTTTTTATCCCTCCCTGTTTGAAGATAGTTCTCTTTCATTGAGAAGGAAAAAGCAAAAGTAGAATGATTCTGCATACTCTTGGTCTACTATTATCTCACAAGAGATGGTCCTAACCCTTCTTTGTTCCTCCTTTTCACCCCAGCGCAGCTTTAAAAATTACCTTTTTGTTGTTAATATTTTGACATCCTATCATAACCAGCCTTTCCCAAGTCATGCTGTTTGCTTTGTACCTAACTCTTCTTGACTGCCACCTGACCTTCTTTGAAGCTGAGAGGTTAACGAGCCTTAAAGAGTTAAAAGTGTGACGATAGTTTAATGCCTTCATCTTTTCTTGATTGCATTTTAACAGGAAACTTGAGCAGGTTGTGGTAAGAATTCTAGACTTTTAAGCAGGCTGGCAGGAAGCATATTTGGGGACAAGAGGATTTTTCAGGTTCATACCTCAAACTGGATGTCTTCAGCCATTGGCTTCTAATAACAAATCTAACATGGGACTTAGGGAAAACAAAAGTATTTACAAAAATGAGGGAAGAATTTGAATTGCCAAGAAAGAAGTCCATGCTCCAGTCAGTGTGTTGAGATGTTTATGATTCACTTTAGCCACACCAGCCTGTCAGAGTATCCATCACTGTCTGGAGTTTCAAATTCCATGGCACTACCCAGTGACATTAGCTGGTCATATACTTGACTGAGGCACTAAAAACTAGTGTGATTTTGAAAAGGATAATAAAGTCTAATACCAACCAACCTTTTTTTTAATGTCATAAATAATGGAAGGAGTTCAGGAGACTGGAAACAACATTGGATTTAGCCTATCTCGTAACTGTGTGACATCAGTCAAGTCACCTAACTTTTCTGGGATTCAGTAAGATCAGTAAAATGAGGGTCCAGAATTACATCATCTATAAGATTCTTCCAACTCTAAGTCCTAGGAGTCTTCAGAGTAAAAGAGAATTTAGAGTAAGAACTCATAGAAACAGACACATCTTCAAGGGACCTTACAAATGAAGACAGTCTTGTCAGATTAGAGTCCTCCCAGAAGAGGAGAAGGAGAAGTATACGACCAAAAATAGTACAAATGACTGATGAAATTATCCATAGCTATAACTACTGAACCCAAAAGTATTATACGAATCCATGCATAGGAATTCTTCCCTAACTCATTTCTGATTGGCATATTCCAGTAGACAAGGGGGTCTGCATACACTGTATTGATTCACTGATTGATTCATTGATTTTCTTCTGAATGTGAAATAGGATAAATCTCAAAGTTCAGAGGTCACCCATGAACAGTCTTCAGTTCTAGCAGAGCAGGCTCCTTTCTAGTTGGGCCTTATATGTCCCATGACATGTCAGAAGTCAGGACAAAAGGGAACACAGTAACTATCTTAAAGGTTGGCATATGTCCTCATTGTAGTCTTTGTTTTAATACTGGCAGATTACAACTAGAGGGTTTCTTCAGAGTCTATGCTGTGTTGTCTCTCTTGTGAATGTATACAGTTCATACAACAGACAATGTCAGATATGGAAAAGGCATTAGGATCATAGAAACCCAGAAGGTTAAAATTGGAAGAACACTGGAGTTATGATTAAAGATAAAAGGGATTCTTGAGATCATTTTATCCAGTCCCCTGTTTCATAGATGAAGAAACTGAAAACCAGAGAAATTACTTTCCCAAAGTCACAGAAGTCATGAGAAAGAAAACAAGGACTAGATCTTTGGACTTTCAGTCCTGTTGTCTTTCCAATATAACCACAAATATGTTGAAGGGTGGTGGATGGAATAGGAAGATCCCTGAAAGGGAACCCAGAGGGTTTGGATTTGAACTTGGCTCTAATACTTCACATATTTGAGCTTCAGTTAGCCCATCTGTAAATGAGCATAAAAAAGATTTATTACCCTCTTTATAGGACTATTTGTAAACTGTAATTTCTATGGACAAGTGAGCTAGGACAATTATCACTGAGCCAGATCTTCCCTGGATGACTAAGAGAGGAGAATTCCTATACTTTGGATTGAATCTCAAGTAAACCCACATTTGAGATTTTTCAACTCCATCCTTCTAGCGGGAGACAAGACAGTCATAGACCAGTGCTCCTTGGGAAAGAGAATAGGATGGTGTACATGGTTCCAAAGTTGAAAGAGTAGCAGGGCAGTATAAGACATGATATTGGAGGCTAAAGTACCTCGACAGTACAAGTCCAATGAGAAAGATGACTTCTCTAACAATACAAAGTTGGTTTTCTCATCAAATGGTTTCCTGGGAGCAAAAAAAAAAAAAAAAGATTACTAGAATATTGGGAATTGAGTCTCTTCTAGCAACCCCAAATATATTTTTCTAGGGGTTGACAAATCTAGCCCCTTGGGTATAGTGCCATAAAACTAGAAACCTGCCTAGAGTAAAAGAGGGACTCAGCAGAATTGAATGGGTTGCTTTCTTAGTAATCTCAATCCCTTCTAAGGAGAGTCTGAACTCACAGGGTTATATTATGAGTCTGGAGGTCATTAGGACCCTGGACAAAGGTAACATTCGGAGAATAATTGTATTGATCGTGTTCGTACTATTATGAGTTCTTTATGTCATTTTTACATTTTCCATGGGATGCAATAAATGTTATCCTATACCCTATAATCTATTTTTACCTTGAGTCCTTGTATAGGATCCGAGAACCCTTCATGTAGGAGTTGGCATGTGAATTGGGTTTAAAAGGATGGGCAAAAATGAAGCAGGCAAACATCTGCACAGATAGCTTTGGTGTTCCAGTGGGCAAGGGTATTCCAAAAACTCAATTCATTAGGTAGTTATCCAGAAAAAAAAGTAATAGTGTTATTCTTGTCTTTAATCAATAGCCAGACTAGGTGCAATAACAATAAATGACTTCTATTTTTAATTTTTTTATTTTAAAAAATGGAGGAATTTGAGAAGCATCAAAAGCTGTGAGATTTTTAAATATATATATATATATAGATTAGGAAGAAGGTCAGCTTGCAGACAATGAGATGACAAATTGTTCACTAGTGAGACAACATAAAAGAATGGAAGTTACTCTATCAGTCAATCAAGAAACTTTCATTAAGCATCAGATAAGTAAGTCAGAGCTGGTAAGTGGCTCAATGGATACAACTCTGGGACTGGAGTCAGGAAAGCTCATTTTCTTGAGTTCAAATCCAGTCTCAAACACCCACTAACTATGTGATCTTTGACAAGTCATTTAACCCTGCTTGCTTCATTTTCTTTATGTATAAAGTGAGTTGGAAAAGGAAAGGGCAAAATACTCTAGTGTCTTTGCCAAGAAAACTCCAAATGGGATTACAAAGAGTTGAATACAACTGAAAAAAAAAAAATGACTGAACTGAACTTTGAAATCTGCTAAGCACCAGACAAAAAATGTTTGAGTCTCTGGATAGAGTTTCACAGGATCTCATAATGGAATGGACTTTAGATATCATCATAATAGGAACAGAATTCAAACCCAGTGCTGGTTTTGGTTTGAAGAACTGACTATTATTTACATCTATTTCTGTGGGTCTTGGACTAATCATTTTATCTCTCTGGGTCTCATTTTTCACATTCCTAAAATATTTTTTAACTCATCTTCTGTCTTAGAATTGATACTAAGTGTCAGCTCCAGGGCAAAATAGTAGTAAGGGATAGGCAATTGGGGTTAAGTGACTTGCCCAGGGTAACACAACTGCGATGTTTTTGAGGTCAAATTTGAATACAGTATCTTCTTTCTGCAGACTTAGCTCTCTGCCCACTGAGCAACCTAGCTGCCCCTAGCCAGGAACGCTTAATCATATTTTGTGACATGGACCCTGTGGCTGTCTGGCAAAGTGTGTAGATCCTGTTTGTAGAATAACCCTTTTAAACACTTAAAAAATATATTGGATTTGAAAGGAAACAAATTATATTTAAATACAATTATCAAAAAAAATTTTAGAAACAAATTTATGGACCCCAGGATAAAAACCCCTGCTCTGTGTGACCTTAAAAAAAAAAAAAAAAAAAAAAAAAAAAAAAAAAAAGACGATCTGATCCTCGGTTTTCCCATCTGTAAAACAGAGATAATAATATGTGTAAATCTATCTGACAGGGTTTAAATTTAAGCTATAATTAGCAGCAGGCTGAGCACTTGTAGACAGCTCAGGGTAGCCTGGGTGATAGCTGGATATACCAGGTGTCTCTGGGTAGTCTCTTTCAGAAAACTTTGGTCTCCTTATTTACACAGTTTCAGTTTTCTTGTCTCTCCTTGACCCATGCCAAATTCCTCAATTAATAAGTATTTATTAAATGTCTGCTATGTCCCATATGTGTATGTATATGTACTCAAGGGTACAGATACAGGCAGTAAGGCAGCCCCTGACATAAAGGAGCTTAGACTCTATTAGGGGAAGATAACATTTCAGAGATAAATATAGAACAGGAGAATACTGGGAAATTAGTAAAGATGTCTTGGAAGAGTTGACCGTTGAACTGAGCCAGGAAGGGAACCGAAAATTCCAACAGTCAAAGACAAAGGAGAGAATTGGGCCATGAGAACAACCTCCCCAGGAAGAAACTAGCCCAGATATTAAAGTAAAGTCCTAGTCTAAGAACTTTAGAAAATGCAAAATGGAAGGAGACATGCAGTCGTTTTTCATTTTGTTGTTGTTGAGCTACGTCCAATTCTTTTTGATCCTATGAATTTGTCCATGAAGGGTGTTTTTTTTTTGTTTGTTTTTGTTTGTTTGTTTTAAGAAAAGATACTAGAGTGGTTTGCTATTTCCTTTTGTAGTGGATTAAACCAAAAGAAGTTAAGTGACTCTTGACCAGTGTCACGCAACTATTAAATATTTGAGATCAAACTTGAACTCAGGTCTTTCTGATTGCAGGTCCCATGCTCTATTTACTGCACCTCCTACCTGCCCCAGTTCTTCCTTAAAGAAGACTAAAGGCAAATTCATCAACTCGTCTTCCCTTCCACCAGCAGGATCTTCACCCCAAAGTCTTTCAAGTTCATATTTATAACAAACTTCCTAGAAGAGAAATGGTTCCTTTTATTTCTTGCCTTCTTCCCTCAATTCTTATCCCACCACCCACATATATTCTTACATTCACACCATTCACCATATTTATAATCAGAATAAAACTCCAAGCAGATGATAGACTAGATCGTCTGGTTCAGATAAAGATGGAGCCCCATCTATAAATCCATGATTTACTTGATGTGATTATTCCCTTCAGGTACAAAGACAGTAACCACTAGGCCTTAGTGGACAATCTTTATGAGCCGTCAGGACTGAAAAATTCATTCATCACATTGAAGTTTTTGTTGCTTAACTGTTTCAATTGTGTCTGACTCTTCTTGACCCCTTTGGGGTTTTCTTTGCAAAGATACTGAGGTACTTTGCCATTTCCTTTTTTTTTTACAGATGAGGAAAGTGAGGCAAACAGGGTTAAATGACTTGCCCAAGGCCACACAGCTAGTAAGAGTCTAAGGCCAGGTTTAACCTCATCAAGAGGAGTCCTCCCAAATCCAGGCCCAGCACTCTATCCACTGCCAGTATCAGGACCAGGACACTAACTCATGTCCTCTCATTCCAAATTCATTGCTTTTTTTAATTTGACTAGGACATCAAACATGGTTGCCTGCCTTCCTGGATCTCACAGACTTGTGTTTTGGGGAGACAAGATCCCAAGCAGAATCACAGTGAACAATGAGAGCGTTAAAGTATGTGGCACAAATATTAGTGCTTTAAAAGTTTGGAAAATGAAAGCAGATGAAGGAAATTCTTTGGAGGAGGTGCCATTTGGACTTAAACTTTAAGGACAGGTAGAATTCAGGTAGGTAGAAAGCAAGCACAGACTTGAGACTGACATGACAAATAAGAAACATGGCATGGGACCACTGGAATTCAGTAGCTTTTGGATGGTGAAAAAATATTGAACCATCTTCCCATCTAATATGTATTGACTTGTAGCACCTAAAGCAGGCCCTATCATAGATGTGTCCCCAGAAAATGTTCCAGGTTCAAAGCCCTTCATAGGTCAGCTTGAAGAAGCTGATGTAAAAAGTACCAAAAACAATCAGTTCTGGAAGCAGAGGACCTGAACTCAAATCCCATTGCTATTTCAGCATTTGTGCCCTTAGGGGTGTCATTTAACCTCCATTGGTCTCAGTTTCATCATTCATAAAATAACAGGATTGAACTGAGCTCCCTTCTAGTTCTAGCTTGATGAGCCTATGAAACCATACCTTTTAAACCTCAACTAACATAGTTAATTTTGCCAATAAAAGGGCACAGTTTAAAACAAAGGCATTTAGGCAAGGTGGCACAGTAGATAGAGCATCAGGCTACAGTCAGGAAGATCTTTGTCCAAATATGACCTTAGATGCCTACTAGTTTTGTCACTTATTTCAGTTAATTATTTCAGTGGGCAAATCATTTAACCTCTGGCTGCCTCTTTCTGACCATAATAGTCCCTACCTCCCAGGATTGGTGTGAGGATCAAAGGCAGTCCCTGACATACACTAGGCACTTAATGAGTACTTCCCTTCTCTTACCTCTTTAATCAGCACAGCAAATAAAAGGACAATAAAAGATCTCCCCCAATTACATATATTCCCACAATCACATATTTTGCCCAGTCTCCAACAGTGTGGGAAAATACAATCAAGGAACACGCATGGAGGACATACTGCCTGTAAAGGTTACTTAATGTCTTCTGGGAACATCCCTAGGCTCCTCTCTGCTGGGCTTTCCTTTGTATTCTCCCTCCTCTCTGCTGAGAATCTCATCTCTGCTGGAGGCCATTCTGTTGATCTCTTTATTATTGCTTCTCTACCACCCTCTTATGGACTTCAGCTCTTCAGGATCATCCATTGACTTCCTGGCCCCATATGCTCAGGTGTGATGACTAGAAAACCTTTCCCTGACCAGGGTGGACCAGGCTTTTCAGACTCTTCCCTGAGGCAATAAATTATGGAACAGAGCCAAGTACAGTCAGTTGATTCTTTTGATTTCCTGTGGCTAGTGTTGATTTGAAGTCCATTGTCCCACACCATTATCTAACAAGGAACTAATTATCCTTGTTCCTCTAATTTAGCTCCTTATGGGGATCTTGTTCACTCTAAATACATTTTCTGAGCAAAAATGCCCTCAGGGTATTCGCATGGCAGCTGGGCGAGGAAGTCTTCTTCATTCTCAATATCATCTTTAAATTGGCATAGAAATGAATCTAATCCAACTTCCTTCTTTATCAAATGACAGGACTAGACTTGATTACTTTTTTATGGCTGGTATGAAACTTTGCTGTCTCCCTATAAAGGGCTCTCCAGGTTCCACTTCTGATTGTCTGGATTTTTCTCCATCCTGCCCAAGAAGCCTTCTCACCCCAGTAGTTCACTCTGCCCCTGGCTTTCTTAAACTGGAAATGCACCCTGCTCCTGTGGCCTCTCCCTCTGATTGGTCGATTACTCTCAGAGCCATCTGAAGAAAAGTACCCAGACCAACTATGTCTTTATTTTTTTCTGGGCTCTAGTCTTGTTTCTCCAGACTTTCTTCACCATACCTCCTTTCTTCTTCTTTCTCCAATCCCTTTTCAGTTTCTTTTTTATGCATTTTTTTCCTTATTAGAATATATGCTTCTTGAGATCAGGGATTGCTTTTCTGTTTCTATTTATATTCTCAGCACTTAGTAAAATGCTGGAGCATAGTAAGCCCTTGATAAATGCTTGTTGATTTGTCTTGATGCTATTATGCAACATAGTTAGAGGAAGAGGCATTCTAGTTAATGGAAGGTTGCTGAATCCAACATGCACAGATTTCCAGTTTTCAAAGTATCAGTGAAAATCACTGCAGACTAACCCATATTCTGCACCTTATACCCTTTGAGAATCAACTGGAGTATTGAGAAGTTATGGGCACCTAGGAGATACAGTGGATAGAGTCCCTCTTCTAGAATCAGTAAGATTTATTTTCCTAAGTTCAAATCTGACCTCAGATACTTACTATGTGACTCTGAGCAAGTCACTTCAACCTGCTTACCTTAGTTGTAAATTGAGCTAGAGAAGGATATAGCAAACCACTCCAGTATCTTTGGCAAAAGAAAAAAACAAACAAAAAATGGGGTCACAATGAGTTTGTGACTGAAAACGATTGAACAATATAAATCAGAGGCAAGCTTTAAACAAGGCTGACTCTCTACTCATAATATTATGTTTATCTATATGTCTCCCAATTTGTCTCTGTCTCCTTAAATATAATACCCTGAGCTGGTCATAATACTCCAGAAGTGGCTTGATCAAGGTACAAGAGGTTGGACATTGTCACCTCCCTCTCTCTGGACTTTTGTTAATGCTACTGAAAATCACTTTTTTTTAAAGCTTTCATTGCATTTTCTTGGCTCATATCAAGCTTGTGGTCCACTAAATAGCAGCAATAACAACCCATATTTATATAGCACTTAAAAGCTTTTAAAACATTACAAAAACTCTACTTAATGGCATCATCTTTTTCGCTCCATCTTGCCCAGATCTTTTTCAATGTTGATTCTGTCATTCATATGACACATCTTGGTGTCATTTGCAAAGGGGCAATCATGACATCTCTAACTTCATCTAAGTCATTAATAAAAATAGTGAAGAGAATGGGACCAAAGGACAGATCACTGGGACATTCTACTAGAGAATTCCACTCCTTCCAGGTTCATTCTGGTCCATTAATCATTACTTTGGAGGGTTTAGTTATTCATCAAGCTATCAACATACCTGATTAGCATTCAGTCCACATCTTTCCAAGCTGGCTATAGGGATACTGTAAGACACTTAAGACACTTAGACAAGAGCCTGGCTGAAAGCCATGTATGACTAACATGCCCCTCATCCACCAGGCAATCAAACACAACAGTAACAATTGCTGCTGGATCTATGAGGCCAGGATGCTGCAAATTTCTCCCACTCTATTAAGAAGCCCTTCTTAGTTCTGGATCCAGATAGTTCAGGATTTAGTCCTAGAATTTCCTGACCACCAAAAGAAAGCATTAGAAACTTTTTCTCATGTTCTTTGGCATCTCCACTCCAAAGCCCATGGAGAAATTACTTAAAGTTTTAAGTTTTGGCTCATCTCTAGAGATCTTCTCAAAGGCAAGGAAGTGGAAAGTTACTCAATAGACATTGTAGACCAGGCATGGGACAGCTATTATTTCCTCTGCACTAATACTTAAAACATGCAAGACTCATGTTACTGTTGGTAAAGAATTAAACATGAAGCAGGAAACTCTGACTCTTATTATGATCTCCCAGGACATTGAAACTTCAAAATGAAATATTTTACAATGTTGTTGAATCACTATTTCTCCTTCATTTTTTGATGTTGCACTCTGAATAATTCCCTCAAACTCCATGCCTTTGGTTAAGCCAGGCTAGGGATTGAACTCTTCCTGCTGTTAGAGGAATGAAGGAATTGGAAATGTCACCTAGAAATAGCATTTAGGGCAGAAATGAGAACTATCGTTAACTCTCTGAAGACCCCTGAAACTCCTTCTGATTCTGAAAGGTGTTCAAGCATGGGGGACAGAGTACTAGATTCCTGTCATTTTTAAGAGTTTTTAAAAGATTGGTTTGGAAGGATTCTCAGAGTGGTTTCAGCTTTTGCTGCTATGAAACCACCATCTTGGCTCTGCCCCACAGTCAGAGTACTAGATAGAAAGTCAGAGGACCTAGATTGAATCTTGCCACTGATACTTTACTCTTTGGACACTGGTCATTTCTTATCTTTGATCTCAATTTCCTCACTTAAAAAAAATGACAGGGTTTTACAAAATGGCCACTGAGGTCCCATTGTGCCCTAGATACCATCACTAAATTTGTCCTTTCAGATCTAAATCCAGTGAATATTGTAATTCAGAGGGCAAAGAGGAATACATTTCTAAAAATAAACCAGAAAATTCAGTTAAGCATCTTGTCCCTACCCTCTACATAGGATTTCCTTCTTTTTTCCTTAGAAAGGAAGCAATCATTTGTCAAACACACTCTTTCACATACAACTCAACTGCCTCAAAGAGACCCAGTGGCTGCTGTTGGTACTAGTACAGACCAAGGTCTCTACAGACCTCTAGGCTGGGAATTGAAATGTTTCTTCAACACTGTTCTCTGTTAATTGAATCCCTACATTGAGTTTGTCAAAACATGATAAAACTAGATGGGCAAAAAGCCAAAAAATATCTGTGCATCAGACATGGAGAATGGTGAAGTAGCAAAGGAAGAAGGTGGCAAATGGGATGTTTTTTAAGACTGGAGTTTCAGAAAATCTGTGAAGAAGACCTCATGTTGCCAGGTACTCATTGTCAAGTGACCTTGGGCTAGCCACCCTTCATATCTGTCACCTGTCAAACGAAGGGACTGAATTAAGTGGTCTCTGTGATTCCCGACAGTCCCAAGTCCTATGAAACCAGTTGTGAGATTTTATGATTCTTCAATTCTTATAATTGCTCAAAGATGACTTAAGAACCAGGGAATGAGGTTTTTACAATGCATCATAGTATCACGGGATTTAGAAATGAGAGGGACCTTAGATAGCTTCTCTGCAACACCCTCACCCCAATTCTACTCCTCTCCTCCCCCAGAGGCTAAGAGATGTTAAGGCATGTGGGCAGTAAGGAAAGCAATTGCAGATTCCAGTCTTAGTCTTCTGATTTTAAATTTGATGAGCTCCTATATCTCTGACCCAGAGCTAGATTTTTCTGTGCAACTTGGGGAGATCTGGACGACTGTTATTAAAGATGCCTCTAATATGCAATGAGTCATTACCAGTTATTAATAACTTAGCTCAAATCATCTCATTAGCCCTTGCTGCCAGGAAAGAGCTCATCTTGGCTTGAGATGGCCCTGGATTCTTAAAGACTATTTCAGAGAAATTTAAATTCTGGTATGTCTTACCAAGCCAGAAATGCTTTAGTAACAGCTCAATGATGAATGATGTATCTGTAGTCCAAAGTCTGGCCTCATTAAGCTTAGAAAGTCTTGTCTCCAGAGGCTTACCCGTAATGTAACTGGTTTGTAGTTTTATTCGTTTATTTGTTGTTTTTTTTTTGTCACAGGCACTCTAGAAATCTTTTACATTTTGTGGAGGATTTTGTGGTATATCCACATTGATGAAATCCTTAAAATAAGCATTGTCAGTCTAGAGTCTATGAATTTTTTTTCTAAAAAATATGATAACTATTTCAATATACTTGGTTTCCTTTATAATCCTGTGTATTTTACTTTGTGTATCCTAAAACATTTGTGCAAAGGGATCCATAGATTTCACTAGACTGCAAAAGGGGCCCAACACACAAAAATATTAGGAACCTCTACTAAAGTATTGAGGTATCAGAGAGCAAGTTTGGGAAGAGGTCAACCCAAGGCTAATGAGATAGAGAGAGAGAGAGAGAGAGAGAGAGAGAGAGAGAGAGAGAG
>NC_058131.1:415116084-415130200 GCF_016433145.1 Gracilinanus agilis
AGAGAGAGAGAGAGAGAGAGAGAGAGAGAGAGAGAGAGAGAGAGAGAGAGAGAAAGAGAGAGAGAGAGAGAGAGAGAGAGAGAGAGAGAGTGTGTGTGTGTGTGTGTGTGTGTCTTTTAAAGAACTGAAGGAGGGGCAACTACATGGTTCAGCTGATAGAAAGCCAGACCTGGAGATGAGAGATCCTGGGTTCAAATGTGGCCTCAGATGCTTCCTACTTCTCTGAGTCTGGGCAAGTCACTTGGTCCCAGTTACCTGACTATTACCACTCTACTGCTTTGAAACCAATACTCACTATCAGTTCCCAGACAAAAGGTCAGGGTTTGTTGTTTTTTTTTAAATAGTGCTGAGGGGTTATCAGGAAAGGCCTGAATAATGGAAGAGTTTCAGGAAAAGGCAAATGCAAGAGGTAACAGGAATGTTCTGAAACCCGTGGGGTACAGGGAGTGAAAAAAAGTACAGAGATGAAGGGCAGAGCCTTTTGATTCTGCCCTGGAAATCTTCCTAGCTGACGTCTATTTTATTATACTTATAATATAATAAATATTCTGCTTCCTGTCATCGATCCAAATCTGCATTTTCCTAGCTATCTGATCAGAAATGTCCAGAAATGTCAAGCACATGTAGACTGCATTCGAAATACTACCAAGTACCTGCAGAACCAAATTAAAATGTAATGGGGAAAAATTTAACAAAATAAATATAAATACAACAGAATATAGACAACATTAATGTGTGATTTTCTGAGTAATATGTAGCCAGGTTCCTTATTATTTATTTCATAATCTGTTTCTATTTAGTCTGACACCACTGAGCTAGCCCATAACCACAACTTGAAAGATTTTGTCAAGAGTTTTGCTGAGATATAAGCGTAAAATTGGGACAAACATTTTACCTCACTGAGTATTATTATTAATAAGACTACATAAGTCAAATTTTACCTACTTCATAGTTTAACAATGACCTAGAGAGGAGACTCTCTTGCTTCCTCAAAATATCCTTGCCTGTCAAGACAGATTATAGCTCAAGGCCCATCAAGAGCTATGAGATCAGTCCAAATTCAGGTTATTTTCATGTTCAAGAAATGATCTTGCTCTTTTTTTAATAGGTTTTATTTTTATTCCTTCTAAACCTTGGGGTGGGGAGAGCCCATATCCTTACTTTTTTCCTTCTACTCATCAAAATGCTTCAAATACAGGAGAAGAACTTTATTTGATCTGAAATTTTCTAAGAGCTCAGTTGGACTCTTCCTCTCTGATTCCTTTCTGAGATGTGTCCCCTCCTGACTCTCATAAAAAGTATCCAGACCAGCATCTGGTCTTTACTAAAAAGAAATAGGGAAGGGACACTAGGTTTATTGCTACTGTTAAAAAAAAAAAACATTCTCATTCTAAAGAGAAGTATATTTAACATTCCTGTACCAACTAGGTGGTGCAGTATACAGAGTGCTGAAAGTGGGGTTAGGAGTTCAAATTCTGACATAGCCCTTTCCTAGTTGTGTGACCTCTAAGCAAGTCACTTAATTTCTACCTGCCTCTGTTCCCCATCTATAAAGTAGAGATAATAAAAGCAACCCTCTCAAGGTTATTGTGAGGATAAAATAAAGTAAAATTTGTAAAGTGATGTGAAAATCTTTTTAAAAGTGCTATTTTTATTATCATCATCTATAAATATGGATAAGTGATACTTGAACTACCTGCTCCTCAGAGGTGTGAGAAAAGAACTTTGTAAATTTCAGAGCATTACAGAAAAGTGAAATGCTTTTATTGTTATCATTATTCCTCAATTGGGTGAATTTAATTTTCTAGGCAGTGGAAAATTCACTTAATTCTTTTATGGCCTTGGCACAGTCACTTCCCTCCTCAGAACCTAGTTCTAACTCTATAAAATTAGAAGGTCTATAAAACTATAAGTTTTAAATTCAATTTGTATGCCTATTTAAAGTTTAAAGCTTTGATCTCTTGCTTCGGTTATCTTTACAGCTATACATGTCTCCACAAAGACTATGTGGCCTTGGGCAAGCAAGGGCTATCCCTTCCCCACTCTGAGCCTCAATTTCCTTACCTGCTGGAGAGCAGATATTCTTTAAAGCCTTTTCTAACTTTCAGGTCTTTGAAAACAGTAGCCAGAATTGTAAAATGCCATTAGTGAAGGGCAGAAATAAATTGAAGGAAGTAATTGAAGGATACTTGGTTGGATGTTGGGAGATCTGGTTTCTAGTCTTGGCTCTTCCCTTAATTGTCATTGTGCTCTGATCTAATAGAATGCATAACCAGACACTGCTTGGTTGAGGCAATTGGAGTTGGTAACCAGTACCCATTCTTTTCTTCTTACTTACCTTTGAAGTTTGCTCTGAGTTCATTGCTCTGTGGTTGACTGTCTGCTCAATATGGGAATTAGACTCCTCAGGGCTTCATTCCATCCCTCCCTGCTCAGATTTCTAATAAATAAAACCACCTTTGGCTCAAATTTAGAGTTTCCTAATCTGTGACCACCACCATCACCACCACCACCACCACTGCCACATCCAGTCCAGGGGAAGAACCTAATACATAAAATAATTCAGAAAAAGAATGATAAGAAACAAGCAAGAAAAATACAATCCCTGCCTTCAAAGAGCTTACAGTATATTGGAGGAAGTTAACATTTAAAAGGGTATTGGAAATTGGGAAGAAATGGAGATAAGTGCCCTCTCAAGGGGCAAAGTAGAAATATATATAGTATATACATAGTATAAAGAGACACAGATAGATATAGATTTGTCTCACTTTGTATTCTAAATATAGATTTAAATATTGCAAAATGAATCTATTTATACATTTGTATAGTCTTACTTTGTACCCTAAAGCTATATATAGTGTATGTAAATATATATACACATATGTGCATGTATATATGTATTCAAAGTAGTGGGGTAGAAAAGAAAATAGCTTTCTATTAATGTTTTTAAAAAGAATTTTAAATGAGTAGGGAGTGCTCCAGATGTGGAATATTGCACATACTTTCTTTTTTTAAATTTTTAAGTGTATTTATTTAATTAATTAATTTAAAATATTTTTACATAGTTACACGAATCATGTTCTTTCCCTCCCCTCCTCCCATCCCCTTCCCATAGCTAATGAGCAAATTCACTGGGTTTGACATGTGTCATTGATCAAGACTTATTTCCATATTATTAGTATTTGCACTAGGGTGTTTGCTTAGAGCAGTGATTCCCAAAGTGGGTGCTACCTCCCCTGGTGGGTGCTGCAGTGATCCAGGGGGACAGTGATGGCCACAGGTGCATTTGTCTTCCCTATTAATTGCTATTAAAATTTAAAAATGATTAATTCCAGGGGGCTAAGTAATATTTTTTTCTGGAAAGAGGGTGGTAGGCCAAAAAAGTTTGGGAACCACTGGTTTAGAGTCTATGTCCCCAATCATATCCCCATCGAACCATGTGATCAAGCAGTTTTTTTTCTTCTGTGTTTCTGCTCCCACAGTTCTTTCTCTGAATGTGGACAGCATTCCTTCTCATAAGTCCCTCAGAATTGTCCTGCTAGTACAGAAGTCCATTACATTCGATTTTACCACAGTATATCAGTCTCTGTGTATAATGTTCTTCTGGCTCTGCTCCTTTCACTCTGCATCAGTTCCTGGAGGTCTTTCCAGTTCACATGGAACTCCTCTAGTTTATTATTCCTTTGAGCACAATAGTATTCCATCACCAACAGATACCACAATTTGTTCAGCCATTCCCCAATCGATGGGCATCCCCTCATTTTCCAATTTTTTGCCACCACAAAAAGTGCGGCTATAAATATTTTTATACAAGTCTTTTTCCTTATGATCTCTTTGGGGTATAAACCCAGCAGTGGTATGGCTGGGTCAGAGGGCAGACAGTCTTTTAAAACCCTTCGGACATAGTTTCAAATTTCCATTGAAGGAGCTCTTCTGGTTCATGACTGGACTTCCACGTGGTGAATGTAAAGACTGAATCTTCCCGAACTTTTCTTAAGGAACTTCCCTTTCAAAGAGACTCTGTGACTGAAGCTTTTGCTTCATTCACCCCCAGGCCCTTATGCCCTCCCAGCCTCTGGCCCTCTAAGTTTCCGGCCTTGGGATCAAGGCAGGATTTCCCTTGGCTGGTGGTTAATTAAATCTACCTGGATTAACCAGGGAATCAGAGCAAAATACCTACTGTGTTAGATTCTTATTTCCTTATTTCTTCTTCCTCTTCTCATTTGTAAATAAATTTCCATAAAAGTCATTTTAACTAGAGGTTACTCTTTAATTGGGGATTGATAATTGTTCAATCCCCTGGAGACCTAACCTTTTAATATATCAAACCAAAAACCCCTTTTTCCCCCTTACACCATCCAGAATGGTTGGATCAATTCACAACTCCACCAGCAATTACATTAATGTCCCAATTTTGCCACATCCCTTCCAACATTTATTGCTTTCCTTTGCTGTCATATTAACCAATCTGCTAGGTGTGAGGTGGTACCTCAGAGTTGTTTTGATTTGCATTTCTCTAATTATAAGAGATTTACTACACTTTTTCATGTGTTTATTGATAGTTTTGATTTCTTTATCTGAAAATTGCCTATTCATGTCTCTTGCCTATTTATTGGGGAATGGCTTGATTTTTTTTGTACAATTGATTTAACTCCTTATAAATTTGAGTAATTAGACCTTTGTCAGAGGTTTTTGTTATAAAGATTTTTTCTCAATGTGTTGCTTCCCTTCTAATTTAGGTTGTATTGGTTTGGTTGTATAGGTAAAACCTATTTAATTTAATGTAATCAAAATTATTCATTTTACATTTTGTAATATTCTCTATCTCTTTCTTGGTCTTAAAATCTTTCCTTTCCCATAGATCTGACAGGTAGACTATTCTATGTTCACCTAATTTACTTATAGTTTCCTTCTTTATATTTAAGTCGTTCACCCATTCTGAATTTATCTTGGTGTAGGGTGTGAGATGTTGATTGAAACCTAATCTCTCCTAGACTGTTTTCCAATTTTCCTAGCAGTGTTTGTCAAATAGTGAGTTTTTGTCCCAAAAGAGGGGATCTTTGGGTTTATCATATACTATCTTGCTGAGGTCATTTGCCCCAAGTCTATTCCACTGATCCTCCCTTCTGTGTCTTAGTGTTTTGATGACTGCTGCTTTATAGTACAGTTGAAGATCTGGTACTACTAGGCCCCCCTCCTTCATATTTTTAAAAATTATTTCCCTTGATATTCTTGATCTTTTCTTCTTCCAAATGAACTTTGTTATAATTATTTCTAATTCAATAAGAAAGTTTCTTGGTAACTTGATAGTTATGGCACTAAATAAGTAAATTAATTTGGGTAGGATTGTCATTTTTATTATGTTAGCTCATCCTACTCATGAGCAATTAATGTTTTTCTTTTGTTTAGATCTAGTTTTAATTGCGTGGAAAATGTTTTGTAGTTGTGTTCATATAGTTCCTGTATTTTTCTTGGCAAATAGATTCCTAAATATTTTGTATTATCTAGAGTAATTTTAAATGGAATTCCTCTTTCTAACTCTTGCTGCTGAGATGTGTTGGAAATATATAAAAATGCTGATCATTTATGTGTGTTTATTTTGTATCCTGCAACTTTGCTAAAATTGTTGTCTAATTCCATTAGCTTTTTAGTTGATTCTCTAGGATTCTTTAAGTAGGCCATCATATCATCTGCGAAGAGTAATAGCTTAGTCTCCTCATTAATACCTTCAATTTCTTTTTCTTCTCTGATTGCTACTGCTAGTGTTTCTATCTAGTACCATGTTAAATAATAGAGATGATAATGGGCATCCTTGTTTCACTCCTGATCTTATTGAGAAGGCTTCTAATTTATCCCCATTGCAAATGATGCCTGCTGATGGTTTTAAATATATGCTGTTTATTATTTTTAGGAAAGACCCTTCTATTTCTATACTTTCTAGTGTTTTTCAATAGAAATGAGTATTGTATTTTGTCAAAGGCTTTTTCTGCATCTATTGAGATAATTATGTGATTTCTGTTAGTTTGGCTGTTGACATGGTCAGTTATGTGAATGGTTTTCCTAATTTGCTTATTTTAATTTTTATTTATTTATTTAAACCCTTACCTTCCATCTTAGAGTCAATAATGTGTATTGGCTCCAAAGCAGAAGAGTGGTAAGGGCTAGGCAATGGGGGTCAAGTGACTTGCCCAGGGTCACACAGCTAGGAAGTGTCTGAGGCCAGATTTTGAATGTAGGACATCTCATCTCTAGGCCTGGATCTCAATCCACTGAGCTACCCAGCTGGCCCCTGGTTTTCCTAATATTAAATCATCTTTGCATTCCTGGTATAAATCCCACCTGATAATAGTGGATAATCCTCGGGATCACTTGCTGGATTCTTTTTGCTGGTATTCTATTTAAGATTGTTTGCATATACTTTCTGATGAGGTCACTATTTTTAGTTTTACTTAATTCCTTTACTTTGTTCAATTAGATTTCTCATGGAGTGAGAATAATCTGTAAATGTGTATATTGTAAAAAAAAATAAGACACACCAAAACTTCTTTAAAAGTTTCAGGAATATGGAATATATGTCCAAGTCCCCAGATTTATAAATTTTGAAGTTTTTTAATCAACCTTCCTATAATAAAAACTTAATTCACATGTATATGGCACTTCATTATCTGTCACACATTTTCCTCAAAACAACACAAAGTAAGTAGTAAAAATTTTATTATTCCTTTTTTGTCAATAATAAAACTAAAGCTCAGAGGTTAAATGCCTTATCCAAGATTTTTTATCTCCTAAGTATCATAGGCAGAATTCTGAACCCTAATTTCTGCTGATTCCAAATCTACTATTCTTTCCACCCTACACTCTTAAAACCAACAGATAGGAACATCAACAAGAAGAAAAATAACTTAAAAGTTACAATAGGAAAATCAAAATTAACTAAAAAATAAAACAAGCAATGCCAAGAAAAGTATTCATACTATTTTTAAAATACCCTGGAGCAAATAAATTAACTAAACTCCCAGAAACAAGAGATGGAAATGAAACTAAGTAATCTCTCCTAAGAGATATCCTCAATGGATAAAGTACACATTTAAATCAAAGAAATCCAAAAAGAATTAACAATAGTATTTTATTTTTAATTCAATGTTTTTTTAAAGGGTGGATATTACTTCAAGGAAACTAGCAAAAGCTGTAGTTTTTAAGGAGCACCCTTCAACCGCTATTGGAGATATTTTAGTAGCTATTAGTTCGCAAAAATCAAGCATTTCAAGAATCATTAAAGCCCACAATGAAATAGGACTAATAATATCAGAACTTAAAAGTGGGTCAAAAACCACAAATGACTTCAAGAACTGACCAATCATCCCTGCAAAATAGCCTAATTAAGCCTAAGAAAATAAGCAAAGCCCTTCACAGGGACCTGGCAGTTGGAGATTTTGTTACTGAGTCCTCTGTAGTACACTGTAGGCTTCTCAAAATTAGAAAAAATAACAAAACCAATTTTTTCTTTAAAAAAATTCCTATCCATTATTATGAAGATAAAAATACTTGTGGGGAAAACAACAGGAAGACTAGAATACTGATGATTTAGAAAGGGTAGTTTTTACTAGTGAAACTCATTTTTTCATTCAAGGCTCCACCAAAACCATTGTCAAAAGTCCAGGTGAGTCATTAAGATTTTGATATCTTTGTCAAACTATAAAATCTTCACCCAAAAAATGTTTGGGAGATTATTTTCTTCCACTAGACCTCAAAGTTTTGTCTTGATTAAAAGAATGGTGAATTCTGATAACTACATTGAAATACTGATTCTGAAATTACAGAAATTCCCAAATAGAGATGAACTATTGATGCACAATCTTATATTATGTCATTTACCATTAATGGTTAAGAAATTTACCTAAGAAATGGAGGTAAATATATAGATGAACGGCTTTCCAATTCACTAAATACCAATGAAAATCTATGAATTATAAATAAGGCTATAATTGGAAAATGTGGACTTTCCATCAAAAGTATGCTTAATATCAAATGTTTTAAAAGTGTAGTTTCATGATAAAGAACAAAGCATACATGTCAAAATTGTGTAAACTCAGTGCCAAATAGTATAAAAACAAGGGACTGCAGCAAAAGGAGTGTAATTTTTTAGCATTAAAATATATGGCTTATCATATGTCAATAAAATTTATTTATTTTACTTTGATTTGAGGAATTTATATCCCATTGTATTATTTTTGGGAGGATAATTATAGAGGGGTATGTGGGGAAAAATGATTGAAAAAACTTTTTAAATGTCAATTTAACATTTTTGAAAATATACAGAAGAAAGCAAGAGAAATTTCAAAAGGGGCATAGACAAGCACAATATTGGTAGTACTATATTACATTTTTAAAATTACTTTAAAAAAGAATATCTAGATAGATATATATTTGTCTATATAAAATAGAAATCCAGTTTCATATAAAATACTCTTTTCTTCATTCATGGGAATATTCATTTTGTTGCCATTTGTAAAGATCAAAATGAAAAGGAAAATTGTGAACAAAACAAAAACAAATAAAGATTGAGAAAAAAAGTTTTAATGACAAATTATAGAGAGCACAATGGAAAACCTCTTCAATCAACCTTTTCCCTTCCTCCATAAAGCTATTCCTTTAAGAATCTCTCCAATTTATATATGTCTTGTTTGTACTTAGTTATTTCATGTTGTCTTTCCCTACTCCCCACTCCCTGCTAGTAAGTCAGTCAGTAGGCATTTTAAGGTCCATAGTAAGTGACCAAACACTCTAGGGATGCAAGTACAAGCAGAAAGTAAGAGACCCTGCCCTTGAGGAGCTTAAATTCTAATTAGGGGAGACAACATATAAAAAACGAGCTAGGGAAAGGGAAAGTCGTGAGTTGGCTGGGGAAGGGTAGAGAAAGGCCTGTGGAGATGAGCCAGCATTATGACATGGAGATGTATGAGCATGGATGGACTGAGTCTGCTCCTCCTCCTTAAACCAGAGGTTCAGAAATGAGAAGGTAAGGCCTCAAGGATGGTGGATGCTTCCAATGTAAGTAGTCTAAGAGCGGATGAACTCAGGAGCTGGTCTTATTCGTGATTGTTTTTTTGGTTTGGGCTCACTCTTTGTATCTTCAAACACTTAGCACAGAGCCTGGCACATAGAAGGCACTTATTAAATGTGTGTTGACTTGACCTTAAAAAAATCAATAGAAAAAAACAATAGTTATCTTACTACAGCAAAATCCGGAGCTACACAGGATATAAAGCAACTAGAAACATTGGCTTGAAAAAAAAAATCACTGAATTATTCAGACCACTTGGAATCATGCAGACCCATGTAACAGATTTGGGAGATCTGTCACAATACAAAATCTCAGGATAATTAACTTCTCAGAAAATCTAGGAGGGGTTGGAATCAGAACATTCCAAGGCATCATCCAAAAAAATTTTTTTTAAATTGGCAAAAGAAACCTGATTAAAAAACAAACAAAAAGATAGAGTATTCAGACAAATAAGAGTTAAGATTTGTTAAGTGTAAACACTATACGTTGAGGTTCTGTAAAGTCTCTGAAATAAATATTCTTTCCACAAATGCAGACTAACCCCTCTAGAGCTTAGCAGATAGCTTTTTAATAGTACCTATGGCCAAATAATCCATCACACTGCAGTCAGCTTGGTAATGCCCACAGAGGCTCCTGTCTGAGCTTAGCAGGATTCTCCTCAAACAACAGAATGCATTATTTGAGTCTACCCTCAGAACAATATCATAGAACTTTCCAGAGCAGAGCGTGCTCTCCATTTTCATAGGAGGCATCAGAGTAATTTCTCTCTATTTAGTGCACATCACCTATACACAGTATTGTTAACTTCAAAGCTACAATAAAGAGAAAAAAATTATTTTAAACTTGAGAAATGCAGAAATCAAGTTGTACCAAAGAACATTAGCCAAGATCATAGCAGACTTTTCAAAGAAAACAAGGGAAAATTAGAAAAAAAGTGAAGTACACTTATAAAATTAAGAAACATGAACCAAGAGTCTAGAATTATCTTACTAGGAAAAAACCCCCAAAACTAAGGATGTCCTATAAAGGTGCTTACTTGAGAGAGAAGTAAAGAAACTGATTTGTTACAGAGCAAAGTCTTCTAACAACAATTAATTTTAACAAGAGATGAGCCTAGCTGAAATGATAAGTATTTTAAACAGTTTCTGTTTCTCAAATCAAGAAATTGTTAGCAATGTGTGAAAACCTTTTGGCCACCTTAATGGCTATATAATAGGTTTAGAAGTGTTTAAAAGAAAACAGGAATGTTGAGGAGAAAGACAAGAAAAAGCCCAAGACAATAATCCCCAAATGAAATGACAAAAAAAAAAAATTCAGAAGAAACTTGCATAGTTAGTCTAGACCTGTGATTTTATTGATGTAGGAAGTTAGTGAGGAAATATCTAGTATTAATGTAGATCAGCAACATTTTTTTAGCAACTTACAGCAATAGAGAATTCCCTAGGGATATTGAGAGCTCAGGGTTACACAGTCAGAATCTGTAAGAGGCCAGATTGGAACCCAGATCTGGAACTCTGAAGCCTCTACGGTATATACTACTTTGTGTGGTCTGTCAAGTTTGAACTACAAATAGAAATAATAAAAAGGATGTATTCCTTTAAAATATAGTGATAAAAAAAAAAGACAAAACCTTTTAATTTGGGCTACGTTGGTTTTATTTGTGCAGAAACTTTGTAATTTTATGTAATCAAAATTGTCCATTTTACCTCCTATGAAACTCTCTTGTTAGGTCATAAACTCTTTATCTATAGATCTGACAGGTAATTTCTTCCATGTTCCTCTAAATGTGCTTATGATGCAATCCTTTGTGTATAAATCACATGCCCATTTAGAGTATCTTGATATATGGCATGAGATGTTAGTCTATACCTACTTTCTACCAAATTGTTTTCTAGTTTTCCAGATTTTGCCAATAAATCCATTCCAAAAGCCATTCACTCTATTTCTTATTCAGTATCAAGTTGTTTGGACAGTTATGGGCTTGTAATGTAGTTTGATATCAGGTACTACTAGGCTCCCTTTCCCCCCATTTATTTTTAATAATTCCCTGATATTTTGACCATTTATTCCTCCAAATGAATTTTATTCTTCTTCTAGCTCTATATAGCAGCTTTTTGGTAATTTAATTGGTTTAATACTGAATAACTAAATTCACTTAGGTAGTATTGTAATTTTTATTATTTTGTCTCAGTCTATCCACGAGCAATTAATATTTCTCCACTTATGTAGATCTGCCTTTTTTTAATAAATTGTCTTCAAAGAGTTCTTGGATATGTCTTTTCAGGTAGATTATCAAGTATTTTAAATAGTCTGTAATTATTTTAAATGGAGTTTCTTTTTCTATTTTATCCTGCTGGGTTTTGTTGGTAATATATAGAATTGTAGATAATTTTTGTGGGCTTATCTTATATCCTGAAACTTTGCCAAAGTTGTTAATTGTTTCTATTAGCTTTTTAGTTTACTCTCTTGGTTCTACAAGTAAACCATTGTATTTTCAGTAAAAGGTCATAGTTTCCTCTTTGCCTATTTTATTTCTTTAATTTCTTTTTATGTCATTGCTATACCTAGTATTTCTAGTACAAAATAGAAATAATCATAATGGACATTTTTGCTTCATTCTTGATTTTATTGGAAAGGCATCTACTTTGTCCCTAATATAGATAATGCTAGCTCTTAGTGTTAAATAGATACTACTTATCATTTTAAGGAAACCTCTGTTCACTTTTATGCTTTTTTAATGTTTTTAAAAATAGAAAGAATATTGTATTTTGTCAAAACATTTTTCTGTATCTTTTTAAATAATCATGTGATTTTTGTTATGTATGTGCTCAATTATGCTTATAGTTTTCCTAATATTGAACTAGCCCTACATTCATAGTATAATTCCAGCCTAGTTATAGCAAATGATTTTTGTGATATATTGTAGTAATTTCCTTGCTACAATTTTAGTTAACATTTTTACATCAATATTTATTCAAAGATGCTTAAATTTGTTACTAGACATAGAGGTCATGTTCCATCTGTTGTTATTGTTTTTCCTGTTGATTTATCTGTTTATACTCAAGATTTTAATTTTTTTCCTGAAATCTTCAGCAATTTCAGTCTTTTCCCCCCTCTTGGTAACTTTCTGATTCCCTTCCCTCTGGCTGTGGTTTTCTTGTGGGCTGGATCACTAAGCATCTCAGCCTCTTTCCATCAAAAGCATTTCAAGGATTACCAGCCTAGATCTCCATCCCAGATGACTTTTAAATGGTCAGGACTGGCCCTGACTGGGTCAACTCTTTCCCTTAAGCTTGGTGGAATTATGTAAGGGTCCCTTCAACCCAAATACACACATACATGTGAACACACACACACACACAACACGCACACACACGATGTCTTGTCCTGGTGTACTGTCTTATTCCCTCTATTTCTTAGTTCTTTAGCCAGCAGTTAAGATCTTGGCATTATTGATGCTATAGGGTTGTCTGCTCTGGAAACCAGTGGTTCAAAGCTTTGCAACAAAGGAACTACAGAATTTCGGTCTCTGGCAGGCCTTTTCTCGTAAAGACCTGTGGCTTCCTACCTTTCTTACCAATCAGAACAAATTTCTGCAGCCTGGAGCTGGGATCTCCACAGCACTGGAAAGAGAGTGTTGGGACCAGAGTTTGGGGGAAGAATATATTGTTGTCTATATCCTATCCTTGAGTCTGCTAGTATAGCCTTGCTATTGGTAGTGTAGAAGGTGGTACAGAGATGTTTAGTGAACTCAAAGTGAATTGAGCATCAATTCATGGGTTTGGGTTTGCTTTTTTCTTTTTTTAAATCCTTACCTTCAGTCTTAGACTCAATACTAAGAATCAATTCCAAGGCAGAAGAGCAGAAAATGCTAAGCAACTGGGGCTAATTGACTTGCCCAGGATCACACACAGTTAAAGAAATATCTGAGGCCAGGACCTCTCATCTCCAGCCTCTCTATCCATTGAGCCACCTAGTTGCCCCCTCCCCTTTTTTAAATCTTCTTTTGGATTTTGGATTCTTGGTCTCCTAGACCATGGAGAAAGCTAACGTTGCTTTATCTTTGGTGAATAACTTATTATTTGGAGAGATTTAATAGGTTGTGGAAATTAGATAAAATATCAGGTTCTCCATCATGTTGCTCACATAACCAAGAAGACTATGTCAATATTAATTAGGGAAACTGACTAGTAGTTTTCTTTCTCTGTTTTAATTTTCCCTGATTTGTAGATTAAGGCTATATTTGTGTTATAGTTGGAATTTGGTAGGTGTCCTTTTTTAAACTAAAATTCTATCCATCTCCTGAATGTCTTTCTTGTTTATCTTGTAGTTAGTTTTATTTATCTAGTTCTTAGAGAAGTAAATTGATATCCTCCACATTTATAGTTATATTATCTATTTTCTCCTGTAACTCATTTAGCCTTTCCTTTAAGAGTCTGGATGTTATACCATTTGGTACACATATGTTCAGTAATTATTTTAATTCATTGTCTATAATACCTCTTAGAAAAAAGTAATTTCTTTGTTCATCCCTTTTAATTAGATCTGTTTTGATTTTGCTTTGTCTGAAATCATGATTGCTACTCTTACCTTTATTACTTTAGCCAAAGCATAATAGATTCTGCTCCATCCCCTCATTTTAGCTCTTTGTGTATGGTTCTTTTTCAGGTGTGTTTCTTGTAAACCCTATGTTGTTAGATTCTGGTTTCTAGACCATTCTGTTTTATGGGTTAGTTTATCCTGTTCACATTCACATTTAAAATTACTAACTGTATAATACTGGTGAAACAGATACATGTTATTTGAATATCAACGTATGAAAATCTACAATATGGCTATATAAAGACAACTTCAAAATGAAGTTGACAGAAATAAAAAAAAAAGAAATGAACAAATGGAAATATAAGGTCCACTCATTAGAAGAAGCAAATATAGGAAATAGAGAGAGAGATGGAGGGAAAGAAAGAAAGAAAGAAAGAAAGAAAGAAAGAAAGAAAGAAAGAAAGAAAGAAAGAAAGAAAGAAAGAAAGAAAGAAAGAAAGAAAGAAAGAA
>NC_058131.1:415130432-415148661 GCF_016433145.1 Gracilinanus agilis
AGGAAGGAAGGAAGGAAGGAAGGAAGGAAGGAAGGAAGGAAGGAAGGAAGGAAGGAAAGAAGGAAAGAAGGAAAGAAGGAAAGAAGGAATGGTGGAAGGTAATCAATGTTTCTCAAATCAGTTTTATAAATTTAAAACAATAGAAATCAATACACAACTAAGTTATTTCATAGAATTATATAAAACTGTAATAAAATTAATGTTAAAATGTCCAAAAGTATCAGAAAGAACAAACAAAAAACGAAAAAATTTTTGCTATCAGATCTCACACTAAACTACAAAACAATAATTATTGAATAATTATGGAATTATGTCTAGTATTGAAAAAAGAATAGAGAACTCAATATAGCATATTTAGAAATGAACCCATATGCATTGAATGATAATATTTTATAGACCCATGTATGCAAAAACTCTAGAGGAATAGAAACACTATTTGATAGCAACCTTTAGAAAACTATATGGCAATGTGGCAGAAATTGGGTATGGACTGATAATCTCACATATGATACCGCAAGAGTTGGACGATCTAAATTTATTTATTGAAAGAAAAAATTGTAAAGTAGTGATATTATCAAGAAAATGGAAATAATCATTTAAATCTAAAAGGATTTTGCTAAAATGTTTTTTAAACACTGGGAAAATTTGCTTTCTCCATATCAAATAATAGCTTCTCTCCAAAATTCTTAAGGAACTTATATAGAAATCTATTAAGTTTAGTAGTATTCACTACACATTGAAACAATGATTGAAGGGCATTTTCAAAGGGTGAAAATGAATAACTTCAAAGTTCTTTAATAATCATAGAAATAAAAATTAAAATAACTTTAAGGTATCACTTTATACCCACCAAGATGACAAACTAAGCAAAAAATTATCAAATTAAATATTATTGACTGTGGAAAAACAGGTACTCTGTCACAGAAGGTAGGATGGTAGGAGCAACTATTGGAGTCTTGAAGAGAGATATAGCTAAGGAAAATATGAAGACTCCACAAAGAAAGAATGGAGCTTCCAGAAACTATAAGCAATACCTATAAAGGATGCTAGAACCCAGATGTGGGACTTGGGCTTCACTGAACTGCAGTCAACTTTCTTTAGGCATCAGCTAACCCTCTGGAAAGGACCTAAATGATCCTGTTTGCACATGAGTCACTATCCTAAGAGGTCTGTCTTTAAGCAGAGTGCTCAACCTGAGATGATCCTACAGGTTCAGAGACTTTTTTCAGGCTTCTTGAAGAAGCCAAAGCTCTATGAGTCAGTCAGTCAGTCAATATGCACATATTAAGTATCTACTATGTGCCAGGTTCAGTGCAGATTTCTGTAGCTACAAAGAAAAAGGCAAAAGAAGTTCACAGTCTAATGGGGAAGACAAAAAAACATCTGTGTACAAGCAAAATATATACAAGATAAATTGGAAATAACCAACAGAGGGAAGACCCTAGCATTAAGGGAGATCAGAAAAGATTTTATGTAAAAGCTGGGTTTTGATGGAAGCCAGTAGGCAGAGATGAGACAAGATTTAGGGGAAACCCAATGAAACTGTTCCAAACCTGAAGATTTGAAGAATAGCATGGATGTCAGTGTTACTGGTCTATGTGAGACAGAAAGAATAATGCTGAAGAAGTCTGGAAAGAGAGGAGGATATCTGGTTGAAAGGGTCTGTAAATGCCAAACAGAGGATTTTATATTTTATTCTGGAGGTGACAAGGAATGACTAGAGTTCACTGAATATGGGAAGAGGGAGTGGCATGTTCATGATCTCCAAGAAGTCCTAGAACAGTTCTAAAAGTTGCTACCCATACAGTTAACGTTCAACAACACTTGTTCATCAACTCAACCATTTTGGAATACTATAGGTTTTATAAACCACAGAAGTTATTGATATCATGAAAAAAAATTTTTTTAAGAAAGGAAACAGGGGGCAGTTGGGTGGCTCAGTGGATTGAGAGCCAGGCCCAAAGATGGGAGGACCTGGGTTCAAATCTGGCCTCAGATACTTCCTAGCTGTATGACCCTGGGCAAGTCACTTAACCCCCATTGCCTAACCCTTCCACTCTTCTGCCTTAGAACCAAGACAGAAGGTAAGGAATTTTAAAAAAATAAAAATAAATAAATAAGGAAACAATTATTTTACTGATAACTAGAGAATGGCTAAACAAAACGTTGTATATGAATATAATGGAATGTTACTGTGGCAAAAAGAGACACATGAAGAATTTAAAGAAATATGAGGGCTTTATGACGATATAAAGTGAACAAAGTAGAAGTAAAAGTCCAATGTGTGCATTAGAACACTAGAAATAAGATAATTCTCGACAGCAACAGAATTCAGATTAAAAAAAAAACAATGGGAAATATTGGTAGTAGCTTAAAAGCATTCAGCCTTTCTTTTAACAGATAAAGGATGAGGTTTTGTGTACTGTGTCAAAATAACTCATATATTGTTTGATTTTCAGGAAGGATTCAATTGGAGGCAAGAGGGAAATTTATTTTATGTGTTGAAACAAGGTTTACCAATAATTAAAAAACAAAACAAAACAAAACAAAACAAAAGAAGGAGACTGCTAGGTGGCTCAGTGGATGAGAGCCAGGCCTAGAGACTGGGAGGTCCTGGGTTCAAATGTGGCCCGAGACACTTCCTAACTGTGTGACTCTGGACTAGTCACTATTGCCTAGCCCTTACCACTCTTCTGCCTTGGAATCAATACACAGTATTGATTCTAAGACAGATGGAAGGTGAGGGTTTTTTTAATTAAAATTTTTAAAAAGAGGATCAAAGATGGCTTAGGGAAGGAACTCAAAGAACCAAAAAAGAAATTATAGAGAGGCAGATTTGGGGATTGGTGTAAGGAAAAATTTTCTTCCAATGAAAGCTATCCCTAAAACGGAATGCACTACCTGCAGGGATGATGAGTTCACTATTATTAGAGGTCTTCAAGCAGAGATAATATGTCCACTCATCAGGAATATCATAGAGGGGTTTCCTGTCTAGGTACAGGTTGAATTAGATGACTTCTGAGTCTTCTAACACTGAAATTCTGGGATCATTTGATCATATATTTAGAAGTAAAAGGAAACCGAGATGCCATCCTGTCTAAGTCCTTCATTTATTAGAAGAGGCAACTGAGACCTAAGAAGTTTTAGTGACTTGCTCAAGATCACGCAGACAAGTAGTAAAAGTGTGATTTGAGTTCAAGTCCTCCAAATTTAAAATTCATCACACTCTAATCCACAAGGATAGACATAGGACACAAAGACAAGTTGTGACCACCACTTACTTCCATGTGGTATTTAGCCACCCTGATAAGATCCATCAAAATATGGGAATAAAAATCATTCTTGTATGTGTGTTTTTTTTTGCTTTAGATTGTAGATTTCTTAAACAGTAGGACTGAGTCTTGCCTTTCTTTTTATCCCTAAAACCTGGAACATAGCTGACCTTTAAAAGTGGTTCTTCAATTCTATTGATTTAGGAATATCATAAGCATAATGAAGCTTGAATGATAAGCAATTGTTCTAGGAAGAAGCAGTGCCTAAATCTAAGCTATTATTTCTTGAAAAATATGGGACACACACATTGTTCAGTGAGTTCCTTTATCTTCATCTAATCATGCTTTATAGAACATGGTTTTTTATTCAGTGACAATATTGGGTAGTAGAAAGAGCTTTGACCTTGAAATAAAAAAAAATTGTGTTCAGTCATTCTCAATCGTGTCTAATTCTTTGTGACCTCCTTTAGGACTTTCTTGGCAAAGGTACTAGAGTGGTTTGCCATTTCCTTTTCCATCTCAATTTTACAGAGGAAGAAATTGAGGCAAACAGGAATAAGTGATTTCCCTAAGGTTGCACAGGTAGTAAGTGTCTATGGCCAGATTTGAATTCAAGGATATGAGTCTTTGTGGCTTCAGGCTAGTGGTCTACCCACTGTACCACCTAGCTACCCACAGAATCAAAATGAGTCAAAGTCTGGCTGTAGTATTTCCTACTTATGTTACCATAGTCAAGTCACTTCAGTTCTCTTCCATGTCCTCAGTTACAAAGTGTGTGTAATAATACTTATATTACTCATCTCATAGGAGTGTAAAAAGATAAAAAATTGAAATGCTATGTAGATTTGAGGTTTTAATTATTGTAAATATGAACTACAATTATAATTAGTACCTAAATAATGAATTTCTATTCTAATAATTTTCCATTCTTTGCTATGGGACACATTGTGTATTAAGTTGTTTTCATAAGCACACATTTAGGATTCAGTGCTGATTTTTTAACAATTTGGGCACTCTTACATTTTGTAGTTTCCAATGAGCCCCCAGGAACAGAAGGACACCCCAGGCTGCCTAAGGAGGAATGAATTGGCTCTAGTTGGGACCACAGGACAACTGATTTTCCTTGAACCTGATATTGTTGAACAATAGGCCAAGGCAATAAAGTCATGATATTTCTTTATTTGGGGAGTGGGATGGAGGAAAAGGGGGGGATGGTGCAAAGAAAGACAGAAAATCATTATTAAAATTGTATCATTGTTATTAAAATAAGATAACAAAACAGTTCCAAATGGCCCACTGATTTTGTTCTTTCTTGGCCACAGGTTTTCTCATGTTGGTTGGCAATGTGTTATGCCAGGAATCAGGAGGCCTAAGTTCTATTCGTGACTCTATGAAGTGGCCTTGATCAAGTCAATGTTAATCTTATCTCCTCAGTTACAATCTGAAGATGATGCCCAGGGATTAATTAGCTTTAAATTCCTATGCAATGGAGACAGCTACATGGCCCAATAGATAAAGTGCTAGGCCTGGAGTTGGGAAGACCTGGGTTTAAACTTGGCTTCAAATACTTCCCAGCTGTGTGACCCTGAGCAAGTCACTTAACCCCATTTGCCTAGCTTTTACCCTTCTGTGTTAGTTATTACTAAGACAGAAAGTTAAAAAAAAAAAAAAAAAGAAGTTTTAATCTCCATGCAGTACCTGGCACTTAATGTTTGATGAATAATGAATTCCTCCTCTTTGGATCATAGTCACTATCCTCATCTTGGGTTTGCTTTATTTTTTTTTCCTCTTCCTTTCCCTGGAAAGGCGTTGTTGGCTAATTTCTGCATATCAGGGTGACATTGGAGCAGCTGCAGATGTGCATTGCAGGGTATAATTTGGCCTTTTAGTGGGTGCTTCCGCAAGGAGGATGACTGCTGACTAAGTGACCCAATTGAATCCCATCTTCCAATGAAATCATCCCACCAAAATGAGGACAGAAGAAAACTCACATTGAGCAGCGAATCCTCATCCTCTTATGGTCCCAGAAGTGGCCTTAGCATTTCTGTTGAAAGCTTGGATCTTGGGTTTGGCTGAGTAGCATCAACCAGTCATGAATGAATGGGAGGACTGGAATTCAAAGGCCTCCAGGTCCTGAAAATGCTCCCTCAGACTTGTGTGGAGTCCTGCAGTTCTGTAGTTATTCGCACCCCTCGTCTCCTTCGGACGTCACATCGCTATCCCCCACTCCGCACATCCACTTCTTAGAATCCCTCTCTTCCTTCAAAGCACAGCTCAAGCCCATGATTGTCATCCCGATGGCTGGGGAGGCTGAGCTTGGTGGACCGCTTGAGTTCAGGAGTCCAGAACCAAGATGGGGAACTTCCACCTGGCTGGAAAGGAGGGACAAACTCTCCTGGGCTGGAAAAATGAAGCAAACCAACACGTTTGTGTCATGCAATATTGGGATAGAGCTGTGGAGGGCAAAATAGGGACCCCTAGTTTGAAAAAAAAAAAAAAAACAAAATCCTAACGCTATAGCTTAGGTGTCACTTTCTACATGAGGCTTTTCTGGATCTTGACAGCTGTTAGTACTCTACCTTCAGACATTGCTTGGCATATTCTTTGCATTTGCTTATCTGTATATGCAAGTCTTGTTTCCCCCCTATAGGACAGAAGCTCTTTGAAGAAAGATCCTCTTTCACATTTTTGGTTTTGTATTTCCAGAATCCAGGGTGGCTAAGTGGCACAGTGAATAGAGCTGAGTTCAAATCTGACCTCAGACACTTCCTAGCTGTATGATTCTGGGCAAGCCACTTTATCCCGTTTGCCTCAGTTTCCTCATTTGTAAAAAATGAGCTGGAGAAGAAAATGGAAAGTTAGTCTAGTATCTTTGCCAAGAAAACCCCAAATGGGAGTTGGACATGATGGAAACAATGGAATGACAACAAGCTCCTACTGTACTATTAATCTAGAAAGTCTGAGACCAGATTTGAACTCAGCTCTTCCTTACTCCAAACCCAGGGCTCTATCTACTGCACCATTTAGCTATCCCACATAATGGGGTCTAAGGAATCCCCATTAAAAAATACATTCTATTAATGTATTTTAATTTATATTACTAATTTTTTTTTACCCTTGTACTTCAGTGTATTGTCTCATAGGTGGAAGATTGGTAAGGGTGGGCAATGGGGGTCAAGTGACTTGCCCAGGGTCACACAGCTGGGAAGTGTCTGAGGCCGGGTTTGAACCTAGGACCTCTTGTCTCTAGGCCTGACTCTCACTCCACTGAGCTACCCAGCTGCCCCCTATTACTAATTTTTAATATTTAATTTTTGTTTCCTAAAATGTCTCTTGCCCCCTTTCCAAAGAGTCATTCCTTATAACACAGAATAAAAAAAAAGGGAAGAGAATTCAATAAGACTAATACATCTGGGGGCAGCTAAGTAGCATAGTGGATTGAGAACCAGGCCCGAAGATGGAAAGTTCTGGGTTCAAATCTGACCTCAGACACTTCCTAGCTGTGTGACCCTGGGCAAGTCACTTAACCCCTATTGCCTAGCCCTTACCACTCTTCTGTCTTGGAACCAATACATAGTATTGATTCTAAGGCGAAAGATAAGGGTTTAGAAAATAAATAAATAAAGATGAAAAACAAACAAAAAAATAATACATCTAAGAATGACATTTTCAGTGTTACATACCCATAATCCTCCATGTTTGCAAGGAAATAGATGTGGTGCCTTTCCATATTTCTTCTTTAATGCTAAACTTTGTAGTGGCTGGAATTTAACCAAGGGCAAACTGAGGCAAATCTCCAAGCTAGATATCACTGGCCTGAGTATATCTTTTGGATCTTTTCTGGCACATGTAAGGCAGTTTGGATCTGTGGACATTTTAATGAGGAGGTGGGGCAAGATTTCACAGTTCTTCCTTATTACCTCCTCATTAGAGGGAGGGCAAGTTAGGAATAAAGGGCAGAGAAGTGGAACAGCAGATAGAGTCCAGGACCTGGAGTCAGGAAGACATGTACACAGTAACAGAAATATTGTAAGATGGTCAACTGTGAAGGACTAAGCCATTATCAGCAAAACAAACATCCAAGATAACCCCAAAGGACTCATGATAAAAAATGCTATCAATACCCAAAGGAAGAACTATTGGAATCTGATTGCTGATCAGAGCACACAAGTTCTCATTTAATTCCCTTAATGAGTTTTTTATTGTATGTGTGATATGTAAACTACCATTTCCTCCATTTGGGCCCTCATCATCCTTTTCACTGAACTATACACACACATACGCATACACACACAGAGTGTATCTTCTGTCATGGCATAGAGAATATGGAAATGTGTATTGCATGAGAACGTTAGTAGAACCTTTATCAGACTATCAGGCCTTGGAAAGGTGAAGGAGAAAGGAAGAGAAAGAAACTAAATTGCAAAATGTCAGAAAATAATTCTCAAAAATTGTTTCTACCTGTAATTGAAGAAAAGTTAAGTAAAAAAAATGGCCCATTTTCCCACTCTGGAATATTCCTACTAAAAATATAAACCTTCTCAAATTATATTTCAATTCTGTCTCTATAATTTTAAGAAGGACAGTGACCAACTGTCGAGAAAGCTTTCAGCATAACAGAGATATGACAGTCAATTTTGACAGCCAAGAGTGGTTTCTCTACATATGCTTTCAAATTTACTTCAGTTGGGGAGAGGGAAACCTAAGAACACAAGACACCACAAAGGAAGAAACCCTGAACTACACTTAGTCAGGACACAGAGAACTTAGATCAGTAATGTCCTGTGTCTCTGCCTTCTAGATACCTTGCAACCATTTCTAGGGACAGGGTAGAGCTGTCTGAAGGAGAAATCTTACCTGGAGTGCTATTGCTGGAAAAGTTTATCATCTGGTAGCTTCTTATTTTAACTCATTATTCTTACTAATTAGATGCTCATCTTAATTGTTTCTTCACTACTTAAGAAGTTTAGTGTTATCAGTGTCCTTTGAATTTTGCAGCCCTGGGACAAAGCCCTAGTTAGGACACCATGATTATAACTGAATGATTTCTAGGGACCTGGACTGACATAAGAGAATTGGGTAAAGAAACCAAGAGGATGAGGGGTGTTTAACCTAGAGAAGAGAAGACTTAAGAGGGAACTTGATTCATTCTATAGTGCAGAGCACTGAATTTGAAATCAGATGATCTGGGTTCAAATCCCAACTGCTATTAACTGTGACTGAGAAACGATAGCCCATATACCTCATCTCTCTTCCCTTTAGTTTCTTCATTTGTAATATGGGAATAATAATAAGTATTTAATATACACATATGTATATAAAACATTTTGAGGCTCGAAAAGTGCTGTGCATACATTATTTCATTTTACTCCTATAGCAACTCTGGGATGAAGATGCTTTTGGAGAGGTTAAGAGACTCTGTGATCACACATCTATGAAGTATCTGAAGCAAGATTCCTACTTGGGCTTTCTTGTCTTCAGTTCCAGCATGCCAAGTTTTGTAGTGATATTTTACTATTTGACTTACAGAGTTGCTGTAAAGAAATCATTTTTAAACCCTAAACAATATGCAAATGTTGTTTTTTATCATATTTCTATAACCTATGATCCTTGCCCCATATTCTTGTCTTTAGTTGCCTAATCTATTCCAGATGTCAATAATGTCTTTGGAGGTTATTGTAGTTCAAAAGGGTCTTAGGTCTCTACTACAGCCTGATTAAACAGAGTGAAAATATTGAGGGCTGTGGGGACCTGATATTGTATTTCCTTGTCATTATGGGCACTTGCCAACCCGTAGGGATAGCTTTCTGCATTACTTTCCACATCAGAGTAACATTTGATCCACATCTGCTGGTTTCCAGATGTTGATGCATCCACCCTCTTAAATCAACTATAGAGGTTTGAAGATTTTAATCTATTTCCAGAGCAGCCTTCTGCACCCTAGGACATGCAGTGGTCAAGAGAACATTCCTAAAAGCATGGATTGAAAGATAGTTACTCAGGCGAGGAACATCTTCTTTGCCAAACTTCCACTAACCCAGATGTGGCTGAAAGGAGAATTTCAGATGCTAATATAGATTAGTCAAGTTCCCACAAAACTTACTTAACAAATTACATTTCCCAGACTCCCTCTTCTTCTGTGTGAAAAGTGCAAAGATTCAGATTATACCCATGGTCACCCAATAAATCAATTGATCCTTTCATTCATTTTTAGCTATGTGCATTGTTCTAGATGCTGCAGGTAAAATACAAGGACAAATAAAATATGATAGTCTCACAATCTTGAAGGAAGATTAAACATATACTAAGATAAGGATAATACAAATTCCTTTCACAAGTAAGCTTCTAGAAAGAAGTTGCCATATTTACTTCTACTTTCTCACTTCCCACTTAATTTTCAACCCTTTGCAAACTAGTTCCCAATATCACATAAGTGAAAGGGCTCTCTCCATGGTTACTGGCCATCTCATTAACTGCTAAACTCCATCCATGTCTTTTTGCTTAGTTTTTATCCACTTGAATGACCTCCCTGCCACTATAGACACTATTGACTGTCTCCTCCTCTTACATACTTTCTCCTCTCTTGGTTTCTTAATGCAGTTCCCCTGAGTTGTCCTCCTCTGTACATTATTGCTCCTTCTCAGTCCTTTTGCTGGATCATTTACTCATGGCCTGTTGGTTAGGCATAACTGTTCCCTGTGGTTCTATCCTGGGCTTTCTTCCCTTCTCTCTGTACTCTCTCCCTTGGAAATCTCATTCATTCCTATGAGCTCACATCATCTACATCGGCCAGTCTTAAATATTTTTTGACAGTCTGGCAAAGCTTATGGACTCCTGAGAATAATGTTTTAAAATGTATAAAATAAAATGCATGCAGTTACCAATGAAACCAATTATAATGAAATAAAGTTATCAGAATATTTTTAAAAATAAAGTTCATAGAATCGCAAGTTAAATACTCTTGTTCTACATAGATAACTCATATATACATAGTAAGATTTAAATTAATATCAAATAACTCCAAGTATTATATTTTATAAAGTTTATTAATAATCACTTGAAGGAGAAAGAAAATAAACTAAAAGAAACAGAAGTTCAAACCTAATTATCTAACAACAAGTAAATCCATGTGGGTAGATTCTCCTGCCTGGCATAAAGCCCCATCTCCACACACACACACACACACACACACACATCCACACACACATACAAATATATGACCCCAGTTTGGACTCTTTACATCTAGCCCTGCATTGCCAAATGCCTGTTAAATAACTCCAAATGGCTATCCTTATAGGCACCTTAGATTATGTCCAAAATGGAATTCATTGTCTTTTCCCCAAAACTTGTCCACCTCTCAACTTACCTATTTTTGTGGACAGTATCACAGTCCTTTCAATTACACAGGATAGCAACCTCATTCATCCTTCACTCTTGCTCCCATTTAGTCAGTAACCAGGTCTCATTGTTTACCTCCACAACATCTCTTCCAACTCTCTGCTACTCTACAATCATACTACCATTTTCTCCATTTGGGCTTTCATCATCCTTTTCACTGAACTACACACACACACACACACACACACACACACACACACACACGGAGGAGTAGGGTCTCTGTATCCATGGGAGATAGATTCTAAGACCTATGGATTGATGACACTGTGATATAAGCAAATTTTACCTGTTGTATAATGTGATTTTTCCTGTATATACATACCTGTAATAAAGTTTAAATGATAAACACATAGTAAGACACCAACATTAAACATAATAATAATTAAGTACATTTTCATTATTAAAGAGTATTGTACTCTCTTTGGTGTATGGGTGTTCAAAAAGGACTAGTCCTTTTGGTGAGGAGGCTTGCTAAGCCCTTTTCAGGACTTCTCACCCACCTTTGGTGTCCACTTGGCACTCAGTTCTCACCTGTAGCTCCAAGAAACTGTAGCATGCATGGACAGCAATCACACTCTGATAAAATCATCTCAACAAAAGGGCTAAATGAGATTGTGAGTAACTGAAGAGCCACAAACCCATTGGTGAATTAAGTGTATGTCTTCCCCAAGCATGTGAAGATTATAACAATTTGTAACATCAGCCAGGAAGGCAGCTGAAGCAGGTGTGGAGCTCTTAAAGCTTGGCCAGACATCCAAGATGCCAAGATTATTCACTAAAACCTGGAACATCACCAGTTGTCCTGACTTTTTTCTTGCCATTGAACTTCAATGATTCTGGAAGAAAGAGTGAGTCTGACAACTTTGTGCAACTCTGCCTCACTTAAATCCAATTCATGCACAAGCTGAGATTTCACCCCATACTATCATTAGTCCTCTTAAAAAAAATGGACAGACAACTCTCTCTCTGTCCGCCTTTCTAAGTCATGTACTGTAAGGGGGGAAAAGGGGTTTTGATTGGGTAAATATTAAAAGGTTAGGTTGCCAGGGAATTGAATAATTATCAATTCCCAATTAAAGAATAACCTCAAGTCAAATGACTTTTATGGAAGTTTATTTACAAAATATAGGAGAGAGTGGAAGTAGAGAGATGAGAAGAGGGTAGAATAAGAGATTTGTATTCAAGTCTGGGCTTTACTCTGGCAGGTCTCCAGAGGCCTAGCCAAAGCCTAAAAGTCAATTAACAAGGGTTTTAGCCACAAGGGCTTCTCCCAATCAAGGGAGCCTCCCAGAGGCTAGTACATCCTGGGAGGTTAAAGGAGTCAGCCTTCTTCACTCACCACATGTAGTTATAAGAGAGAATCTCACCAAGGTCTCAGGGTCCCAGGTCCAGTGCTCCTCTACATCCAAACAAGAACAAGAAGAACCCCTCAGCTCACTGAACTCTTTTTTTAAAGGGGCCTCTTTTGCTGTCACTTCCTGTGCCTTCCTCTTAGTTTAAGTGTCCAATCACAACAGATGCTTTTCTTAGGACTGCTCAGGAGGCAGTCAGTAAATTCTTATTTGTTATTCACTCTAGCACACATGGGTTACAGACCACCCAACTTGTGAGTTAAGTGGAGATGTTTTCACCTTTAGTGATTAAATCTAAAGAGGAGCAGGGTAGATTTAATCTCATTATCACAGTACTAAGCTGGCCAACCTTACCATGTCACAGTCTATACTAGCTGTTTGAAACTTATGAATTGTTTATTTTTTATTTTCTGGAATTTTCCAATTTTTTCATTTTTTTCCCCGGGGTTAATTATGAGTAACTGAATCAGAGGATACTGAATCAGCAGATATATGGGGCCTTATTGTGTGTGTGTAATATCTATGCATGTAAATACATATATATGTGTATATGCATAACATATAAACATACACATACGTGTATATACATATGTATGTATATATATATATATATATGTTAGCCTCCTAACTGATTTTTCTCCAATCCAGCCTCCATACTGTTGTCAAAATAATCATCTTAAAGCATAGATAGATCTAACTATGCTACTTTCCAGCTCAAAAATCTTTAGTTTTCCCTAGATCAGGGGTCAGCAACATATGGCTATCAAGCCATGTCTGACTCTTTTGAAAGCCAGATATGGCTATTTCTGCAGGAGCCATAAAGTCAATTTTTTTTCAGGTGCTGTTACAGGAGTGCTCACTGTGAGCACTGTACGGCTCTCACGAAATTACATTTTAAAAAATGTGGCGTTCATGGCTCTCACGGCCAAAAAGGTTGCCGACCCCTGCCCTAGATAGTGCAGTGGATAGAGTGCCAGGCCAGAGGTCTCTAAACTTTAAATATATAATCCTGTGATCTATATGCTGTTTCTCAAACTTGACATTCCATCTCCTATGTCTGTCTGTCCCTTCACAAGACTGAACCTATATTGAGAATATCTTCTCAACCTTCCACTGCAGCATTTTTACTTTCAGAATTCTAGCTCAGTTGAAACCTTTGAAGCCTTCTCCAATCTCCCCAGATTTAGTTCTTCCAATTCCCTTGTGTGTTTACTTATTATTTAGGTGCATATTTTATTTCTATCCCTCCTTTAGAATATAAGCATCTGGAAGGCAAAGACTACTTTTTTATCTTTGTACTCCCAGCATGTAGCAACAGTACTTTAATACATCATAGGTGCTTAATAAAGGTTGAATTGGAGTACATGGTGTTATGAGATCACAGAAAAGAGCAGGAAATGTGGGAATCCAGAAACAACTTATTGAAGCACTGACTTTATGCAGAACAGTTGTCCTGGCAGTATAAGAAAGTTAAAATTTAGATAAAGTATAATGTTGGCTGCGTGGAGATTTTAATTTAGTAGGGGAATAAAGCAAGCACTAATGATTAACATTAGATTTAGTAATATAATATGCTCTGGAAACAGAAAAAAAAAAGTGCTAGGTAAAGGGAGTGAGGAAGGGAAGGAGAGTCTTCCTAGTTCCCGGTTGTTAAAGATTGGGCCATGGGAAAAAGAAATGATTGCTGAGGGGATTGAAGGCTGAGTAAGAATTCAACAGGTAAAGAAGGGAGAAAGGACACTTGATTCATTGGAAAAAGTATAAATAAAAACATGGAGGCAGGAGAGAATAGGACATGTTCCAGACTGACTTAAGAGGAGACAGTTTTTTTAAGAGTTGGCATTTAGGCTCCTTTTGTGAAGTCATTTCCAGACTTGTCAGAGAAAATTAGACTTGATTGATCAGTCAACAAACATTCATTAAGTACCTACTATATGCCAGGCCTCTAATCTCAAGGGATTCCAGTGGGGAAAACAATGCTACCATACACGATATAATTCAAGGGTGTGATAGTATATAAACAGGTGCTGATTGTGTAATGTTGACAATAGGTGGAAAATGCCTTCTTGCATCTATCCTATCCATCCTCCAACTAGAACCAGATTATCTTCCTTGTGCAAAGATATTTTTAGGTCACTCCTCTGCTCAAAACTGTCCAATGGCTCCTTTTATTGTTTACCAAGTAAAGTTCAAAGTGATTAGGTTGGTATTTGAAACCTTCAGTCCAAACTACTCTCCTTGCTTTATCAAATATTACTGTATTCTAACTCCAGCAAAACTGTACTAGTCACTATTCTTTCTTGACCCCAGCCTGCACCTTGGGCTTTTCCACGTTTGTGTCTTTACCATCATCAGTACAGAACTTCAGTAGTCTGTACAAGGATGAGGAAGCCAAAATCTCCTAACTTACCCAGCTGAAATAAGGCCTATATTTCTCCCAAAGAGGGGATTTTAAATATCAATTAGGTATCACCTCCAGCATGAATCGACACAACTCAACTCTTGACCTGAATGTCAGATCTGGTACTCCATTCCCTCTTTCCCCCAATAACTGGTCCTTCTTGACCCAGATAAGAAACCTTTAAAAAACCCACAGGGCATTAACATTCTCTGCTATCCCTTTCTACCAGGCATCTCAGTGAACCTGACCTACTTCCTTGCTCCTTCACTGTGCCCCCTGGTATTATGAGTATTTCCCCTCAATAAAGCTAGCTTGCTTTGCTTTCTCTCTGCTCGCTTCCAGCTACCATCTTGAACTGTGTAGCCATGCCAGATTTTTCCTTTAGAAGCATTAGCTATTGTCCAGGATGGGCACTAACAGTCTTGGCAGCCACCACTACTTCCAAAGGTGTATCTAAAGGCTAGATCTGAGGAACCTCTGCCCTTCTCTCCGACACTAGGATTCTGATCCTAGGGGTCTACCCTAAACCATGTGTCACTCAGTCTCTTCTGTTGGCTGGCAGACAGAAGAGACATATAAAGGAGATTGCTGCTTCTTCCTTGCACTATATCCTGGCATCCTCTTTCTTACTCAGACTATATTAAGATAGCTTTGTTCCTGGAGTGCGATATCCCCTGCATCTCCTCTCCCACATGCTGGAATCCCACATATCCTTTGAAAGCCAACTAAAATGCCACTCCCACATCCTCAAAGGAGCCTCTTCTCTCCATACTCCCAGTTAATCTTTCCACCCTCAGGTCAAAAGTGTAGCTTTGTATTGCTGGTCACTTTGACATTTGGAGACATTATCTCATTGATGTGGGTTCCCTTCCCAACAGTGACAACTGCAATCCCTCCGCACATTCTCCTCCAACTAGACATCCGGATTCTTGGCCATGCCCTCCTCTACCTCCTCCTCATGAAATCCTCATGGTATTTTGGAAGCTTTCTTCTCCATCTCTTGACATTACCTGAATTACAATGGAGTACTTGATACCCAACTTGGGCACCTCATGTGCATTATTTTTTATTATAGTTATTTGTTTATTGTTTGTTTGTTTATTATATTTTCTGTAAGCCCCATAAAGATAGTGCTTGACATCTTGGTGGGTGTTTAATAATTAATCATTAATTGATTATTTGATGAAGTCAGAGACTGTGTCTCTTTTGTATTCTGTAGCTCCCCTGTTCCTGGTGCTGTATTCATCACCCAGTAGGCATGTAACAAGTATTTATTGAGTTGAACTGAAGAAGTTAGATAAGGGACACCTGAGTATTTGATTTCCCATATAGTTGTGTCAGTTGAGTCATTTTCCACTCTTCATGGCCACATTTGGGTATTTCTTGGCAAAGGATACTGGAATGATTTACCATTTCCTTCTCCAGCTCATTCTGCAAAAGAGAAAACTGAAGCAAATACGGTTAAGTGGCTTACCCAGGGTCACATAGTTAGTAAGTGACCAAGGCTGAATTTGGACTCGTCTTCCTGACTTTAGGACCAGCACTCTATCCACTGTACCACCCAGCTGTAGTTGTGCACTACATTCCATTGTGTAGAGACCTGAATGTGGAATTAGAGGTCCTGGATGCAACTCAAGTCACCAACTCACTTATCTTTTCTGGGCCTCATTTTCCTTATCAATAAAATGATGGGAATGGATCAATGGGGGTCCTTAAGTTTGGTTTTCTGTACTGATTTTCTAAAATATTTTGAAAAGTTTATTCCAACATAATTAGTTTCCTTATTATTCCTGTGTACTTAAAAAATTATTCTGAGAAGGCTTTGTAGGTTTCACTCAGCTGAAAAGGTGCCAAGGAAAAGGAGAACCCCTGAACTAAATTATCTTTAAGAATCCTTTTTAGCTCCAAATCTATGATCTACCTCTGACAAATTCTCGGTAACATTTGCTATTTGTAAATCTCCCAGCTGATCTAGTAATCAGGGGAGATAAGGAATTGGGTGAAAGCCCTTTGGACAATGTCCAGTGCCGATAAAAAATGCTCTGGGCTGACAAGGTTGGCACCGAAAAGGCTGGTGCTCATACATGTTGTATGTGTCCTGGACTTCCACTTTCCTACTTGTTTTTTCATCCTTGCCTTCTAATACTCCCCAAGTACAGCTAAACTCAATTACTTATTATCCCCTCCCTATTCTCATCTGACCCTCTCCCAACTTAGGCTTTTGATTGCCTGCCCCTGAAGTGGACTAATCCCACTCTGCATCTCCACCTGTGGAAATCCTTCCTTTCCTAAAATGTCCAACTCAGATATCACCTTTTCTTCAAAGCCATCCCTAATCCTCTCCTCCCCAATACCTCACTCATTGGAAATGATTTCTCCATCCAAAGATCTTTCATTAGTCTTGGTTTGAACCTCTCCTATGTACTAACATTTTAATTTATATTATTGTCATTTGTGTACTACCTTGTCTCTCTGAGCTACTCCATGAGGACTCAGGGCTTTAATGTGGACTTGAGTCATAAAAGGAGTCTCCACTCACCACTTGTTTGGTTAAGGCTATTTATTGGCAAGGATACTCAAAAGGAACCTGTACACCTCAGCCCATAGTCATCTCTAGTTCCAAGAATATCCAAATGCTGATACACTCTTTGGCAATTCATCTTCTCTGAGTGGGAGCCAGTAATCTTCCACAAAGGGATGGAATCCTAGAAAATCTAGTATTATAGATCTCGACAGTACAGCAGCTTGGTCTGAAATCTGTCAGCTTCAGGGATTGTTTCTGACCTGAGAGACCTCAATGTACAGTTTTTATATTGTTTCTAGTAACAGGCGTCATAAAAATTCATAGTCTGAGCCAATCTTTAGCATCACAAAGTTAAGGATAACAGAGTATAATCATGATCATGCAATCCAGAATTCTCCAATGTGGGCTCTCAAGCAGGAGCATGTGCTTTCAGTCATATTAAAAACTAGTTATGGGGCAGCTGGGTGGCTCAGCGGATAGACAGCTGGGCCTAGAGACAGGAGGTCCTGGGTTCAAATCTGGCCTCAGACACTTTGTAGCTATGTGACCCTAGACAAGTCATTTAACCCCCCATTGCCTAGCCCTTACCTCTCTTCTACCTTGGAACCAATACTTTGTATTGACTCCAAGACATAAGGTAAAAGTTAAAAAAAAAAAAAGTTAGTGAGGTCATAAACTACTTTTGAAGCAGGGGAGAAATTATACCAAGGATCATCTGTCTGGTTGGTGGTGGGGACATTTTTCAGTGCTTAGCAAAGCACCCGACACATAAGTTTCTGTTTGTTTCTCTGCCTTTTGAGTCATGTCTGACTCTTCATAACCCCATTTGGAGTTTTCCTGACAAAAATACTGGGATGGTTTGCCATTTCCTTCTCCAACTCATTTTTTTTTATTTTATTTTATTATTTTTTTTTACATTTATTAATATTCATTTTTAACATGGTTACTTGATTCATGCTCCTCCTTTCCCCTTCAACCCACCCCCCCGCGCCCCCCTACCCATGCGCATTTCCACTAGTTTTGTCATGTGTCCTTGATCAAGACCAATTTCCAAATTGTTGGTAGTTGCATTGGTGTGGTAGTTTCGAGTCTACACCCTCAATCATGTCCACCCCGACCCATGCGTTCATGCAGTTGTTTTTCCTATATGTTTCCTCTCCTGCAGTCCTTCCTCTGAATGTGGGTAGCATCTTTACCATAAATCCCTCAGAATTGTCCTGGGTCATTGCATTTTCCAATTACATTTTAATATAGTTCTAGCCACTGGGGAGTTTTGGTCAGT
>NC_058131.1:415153655-415186524 GCF_016433145.1 Gracilinanus agilis
TTTAGGGACTGGTTATCGGCTATAATCTTTTGGTTTTCGGCTATAATCTTTTGGTATTCCTTTTCAATCTTGTCATTTCTGGTGTTCAATTTGCTTATCAGTTCATTTGATTTCTGAGCCTCACTTTCCAATTGCAAGATTCTACCTTTTAAACTGTTATTTTCTTGCCAGATCTCTTCCATTTTCCTCAGAATCTCAGTTTTGAACTCTTCCATAGCTTGTGAGGAGTTTTCCTTATTTGAGGAGGGTCCGGATGCTTGTTTGTTCTCCTCCTCTGTTTGCTCGGTTGTCTGGATTTTCTCTGTGTAAAAGCTGTCGAGTGTTAAAGACTTCTTCTTTTTGTTATTATTCTTTCTCTTCTGAACCTCCTGATGCTGAGTAGCCATCATTAGCCCAGCAGCTTCTCAGCTTTATCCTCGGGCTCAGTGTCTGTTCCCAATCTATTGGCTCCTGAGGTCTGAATTCTGGTTTTTTCCAAGGTCAAGCCCCCTGGTGGGCCCTCTTGCTTGATCCTCTGCTGAAGGTTTCTTTACAAGTCTCAGGGCGCTGCTTCCACAGTCGTATACCCGTCTGCACTGGTTCCCCACTTAGGCTTAGTTCTGCCTCCACCCACGCCTCAACTCAGCCGGCACTCTGCGCGCCCAGCGTCCTGCTCCGGCGCGCGCGCTCAGATTTCGCGTGCTTTTTTTGACTTAATGGGGTCCTAAGTCTTGCTGCTGTCAGGAACAGGTCCCGGAGCTGCTGATGACTCGATGGGTGCCCCAAACTTGCTCTATTTCTTTTTAGCTGGGTTCGGAGCTATAGGTGAGTGTGGAGGGGGTGGGGGTGGGGCGGTTGCTCAGCTCGCGATTGAGTGAGTGAGAGCCCTTTTTAGCCTGGAAATGTCTCGATTCCACGTACCTTCCACGCTGTGCCCTGTTGTGGGGTTCCTCCGTTCGTCTGGACTTGTTTTTATGTCCCCTTGAGGAGTTTTGTATGTTTCGGTCAGGAGAGGTTAAGAGCTGCTTCTTACTCTGCCGCCATCTTAACCCGGAAGCTCTCTCCAACTCATTTTAAAGATTAGGAAACTGAGGCAAATAGGGTAAAGTGACTTGCCCAGGATCACAAAGTGTCTGAGGCCAGATTTGAACTTAGGGAGATGAATTTTCTTGACTTCTGGTCCAACACTCTCTCCACTTCACCACCTAGCAGCCCTGTGATAAATTGCTTAATAAATTATTATTGAAGGACTGACTATTATTGGGACCAAACTTAGGATGCAAGAAAAAAGCAATTCCAGGGATGAGAAGGTGTTTCTATATTTTGTCATGCTAGTCACATAGGCCTGTGGTGAGTGACCAGGTACTCTGAACATCATCAAGAAAATTAGATTCATTAGATCAGAAGTAAAGTATAGTAGAAAAAACATTGGACAAGAAAAGTCTAGAGTGAAGTCCTGCCTCTGGAATTGACTAACTCTATGACCATGGACAAATTGATAAGCTTCTTTCAGCCTCAGTTTCCTCATCTGTAAAATGGGGACAATATCATTTGCTCTGACTACCTTAAATAATTGTAAGTGAGAAAAGCACTCTGTAGCATGCCATAGAAATGTGACTTGTTGTTGGGATGATGATCACAATGATGATGATGAAAGACGAGCAACTTGGACACAAGGCCAATGGCTGTCTTGTTTTTCTTAGTGTAACATTTTGTACATCATAGGGGGTTAGCCCATATCTGTAGAATTTAATTTGTTAATTTATGTCAATCTTGTGTCTGCCCTTTGAGTGAAAAAAAAGGGACCAAATGTGGTCAATTAACCCAATATTTACTGATACCCATATGACTACATTACACATCTGGAAGGCAGACTTTGCTTTTGCCTTTTCTTCCAGATGTGGACACAGATTGAGTCTGACTCTTCCTACTGGGATGTTCCCTGGAGATGACCTGGGTTTCCAGATGGTACCGCCCTAGTGTCCTCAACTTAGCCTCTGCTCTCTGCAACTTCAGCACATCTGGAAGAGAACTTACTATTTTTAGAATACACAGAAATGCTTATTTACCAGACTGACTCTTAACCCAAGATGGACTTTAAAAAAGGAAAAAGAAAAACTTCATAACAAAGTGGCATGGGAAACCTCAGGAAGTGATAGGCTTCTCCACTCAAAATCTTTAAGTCTGTTGGATGACTTTATGAAATCAAATTATAATTTTTTTATGAAATCAATTATAAAATGAAAAGTTAGACAGTCTCTCAATTTCCTTCCAACTCTGAGATTATGTGATTTTAATGAAAAATAATAATAGAATAGTATTCTATTCAGCAAATCTTTACACTGTTTAAGGTCCTGTGCTAAATATTAGAGATATAAAGATAAAGCAAAATTTAGTTTCTGCCCTTTAGAAACTCATAATTTAAAGGAAGAGTGAGAGAATAAACCAGGCATTTCCATAAGTATGATACAAGGTCCACTATGATAAAAAGTAAGGCAGATGTTCAGACAAAAAGCTCTTAAATTAGAAGAGACAAAGATGGGACAGCTAGGTAATTCAGTGGATTGAGAGCTAGGCCTGGAGATGGGAAGTCCTGGGTTCAAATATGACATCATACTCTTCCTGGCTATGTGACCCTGGGCAAGTCACTTAATCCCAACTGCCTAACCTGTAAGCTCCTTACCTTGGAACTGATACAGAGTATCGATTCTAAGATAGAAGGTAAGGGTTTATTTTTTTAACTGATAATAAGAAAAACAGTAAGGGTTGGTTTTTTTTAAAGAAGAGATAGAGATCACTTTCAGCTGGAAGAATCAGAAAAGACTTCACAGAGATGGCATTTTATATTAAGATTAAGGACAATCTGTGATACCTAGGTCCAATAGAAAGAAAAAAGAAGCTCACAAGAAGACAGTAAAACAAATCATCTTTACTGACCAGACATGCTCATAAAATAAAGGGTAGTCAGGGGAGAAAGATGAACAAAGATTAGGTCTTCTGGGTTCTTGGTTGGAAAAGGGCAGCCGCGATGGCATCTGGGGCAGCTAGGTGGCACAATGGAGAGAGTGCCTGGCCCGGACTCAGAAAGACTCATCTTCCTGGTTTCAAATCCAGCCTCATATACTTACTAGCTATGTGACCTTGGGCAAATCACTTAAAGCTGTTTGCCTCAGTTTCCTCATCTGTAAAATGAGCTGAAAAGGAAATGACAACTCACTCTCATATCTTTGCCAGGAAAACTCCAAATGGGGTCATGAAGAGCTGGACATGACCAAAATGACTGACCTAGGGCACCCTTCCCCAAGCCAGTAAAATCTGGGTTTTTTTTTTTTTCCCTAGAAGATTCTTAGCCGAATCTAGGATATATCAGAATAAGCATTAGAGGGAGAGAACAAGGGGCTGGAACCTAGGGACTGGTGCTAGTCTGGGACAGGGGAAAGGGCTTTGGGCTGTTGCTATTGATCTTAAACTTATAGGGTAACTTAGTTTCCCTGCTGGGAATTTCCAAGCTTCTTTGGACCCCTTTGATTAGGCAACTATATTCCTTACAAACCTCAACTTGAACTTTAAGAATTGTAGTTTCTTCTAGTTGGAAGGGCTCTTAAAGGTTCTATAGCCCACTGATGCCACAACACCACCATCCAGTGATTGCTTGATCTCCTTTTAATTATTTCCTGTGATAGGGAATCTCTGCTTCAAGAGCAAGCTCTTTACAATGTGGGGCATCTAGAATTATTAGGCAATTTGCCCCCTTATCTTTATCTTAAATCTCTCTCCCTCCAATTTGCTGCTCCTCAGGCTTAGTCCTCTCTTCTGGAACAATACAGAAAAGTGAGGGACATTTTTCCCATGACAGCCCCTGATATATTTGAAGATATGATCAAAATCATCATGGTTTTCTACTTTTTTCCCCTCACATGTTATTAGCTATCTGGGTGAGTTGCTTCCTTTTAGACATGACTAAGCTTGGCTGATTTTTATTTGAGTCCTAGAACACATTAAAAGAATGAATGGAAATTCCAATTCTTCATTATATTTATTTTAATTTATATTTATTTTTTTCTCCCATTAGATTGTAAGCTCCTTGAGGAGACGGACTATCTTTTGCATCTTTTTGTATCCATGGAACTTAGCACACTACCTGGCACATAATAGACTCTAAATAGATGTCTGCGTGATTGATTAATTGGTCCTGAGGAATCTATTCTTCCCCTATCCCCTCTCAGACCAAACAAAATAGTACCCAGTCCTATACCATGTTCAAACCACCTTGCCCTGATACCTTCATACTCAAACATGCTTTTGCCCTCTCTCCTGGGCTTCCAACCATAGACATCAGTGTTTGTCCCTTGTTCAGTCCTTGCTTTGTTATTTTCACCATGTTTCTAAAATGACTCATCTGTCATCAGGTGGACTGGAGGAAGCGATCTAATTATACTAGTTAACATTGAGAGATAGTGTCATGGAATGGGAATTAGCTCATTCATGGTCCTCCCTTGAGGGTCCAGCCTTCCCAAATATCCCCCTTTTAAAAAGAGGAAACTGAGTCACAAAAAATTAAGTGTTGCACATTTCACATCCTTCTGTCATGCCGAGTCAAACAATCTAATAGCAGCAGACACTATAGGGATGCCATCGAGCCTTGATTGCCCTGCAACAAAGCACATTTTCTAGGAAAACAGAAAACACATTGATAACTTGAGATTTGAAGTTCCTACTCTGGCCCAAGTGGTGATGGAGAAAGGGTAATGGAGAAAGGGTCCAATGGTCCCAGTTTGAATACCAATTGGGTCACTTACTACCTGTGTAGTTTTTGGCAAATGATCTGATTTCTCCCACCTGAGACTCCTCACCTTTAAAAATGAGAGAGGAGACTAGATGATCTGGAAGGAACTTTCTGGTTTCCAATCTATGATTCTATGATCTCTCCTACCAGCAGTATGCTCAAGGTCAATGATACAGTAACTTTGAAAGGAGTCAAGAGTAGAGTCCATGACTCCTAATTTAAGTTTCCCACTGTCAGAACTGCTTGGAAAAGAAGGGTGGAGTAACAAAATGTATGCTGGTTTAGGAGTCAGGAGGTGTTAGTTTAGGCTATGCTTCTGACTAGCTATGTGACTCCTCCCTTCTCTGGGCCCTAATTTTCCCACTGATTCATGGCATTTAAGTCTCTTAGGATATTAAACTTGGTAATTTTACTAATAGAGTTACCTAGCCAATTACAAAGTTCAGAGTAGAGTCACAATTCAGGGCCACAGGCTCTTGGCAACATTTTTGTTGTTGTTGAATAGTTTCAGTCCTGTCTGACTTTTCTTGGCCCCATTTGGGGTTTTCTGGGCAAAGATATTGGAATTGATTTGCCATTTCCTTCTCTGATTCATTTTACAAAAGAGAAATTGAGGCAAACAGGGCCAAGAGACTTTACCCAGGGTAAGTTGAACTCAGGAAGATGTCTCCCTCATTCCAAGCCCAGTGTTGTAGCCACTGTACCACCTAGCTTCCCTTCCTTGGCAATTTAGACTTTGTAAATGTTCATATCTTAAATTTCCTAGCTAGCAATTTCCCAGGCTTTTTTTTTTTTAACCCTGAAGCAAAGTTCTGATTTGCTTGTGGTTTTGCACAGTGTTTGGACAGCAAGAAAGGAAACAAAAATCAAAATGATATTTTAAATTCTTTTGTGATTACCCTGGATCCCGAGGAAATTGCGTCTTATTAGGCTATTTTTGTATTTGGAGAATTCAGGTAGGCTCCCACTTTCATTCATCAGCCCAAACCTAGGTTTTTGTTCTAAGCTTATTAAATGTCTTCTTTCCTTTTTTTGACTATAATCATCATCATCATCATCATTGGCAATTTTGCATTAGAGAATTTGCCTTGACCTGATCCAATTATACGAATATGATCACTGAAACATCTGATGTCAGAAATGAGAAGAATCTTAAAATCACAGACTCTTACTTCACACACAGTCATTTCTCTTTATGTGTGCTCTCATCCCTCTATGCCTTTTCTTGGGCTTAAAAGGATGGAAGGAGATTCAATACAGTTGGGTGGAAGGAGAATGATATGAGAAAAGACTGGAAAGATAATAGAGAGGACTTAGATTTGGAAGGTCACTGAGTCCAAAGCTCTCATTTTAATGATGAAGAAATTGAGACTTGGAGAAGAATTGAAGACTCACAGCAAATTCAGCTAATAAGCTTCTGAGACAAGATTTGAATGCTGGCAACTTGAGTGGTGCAAGATTGAAAAGGACTCTGAGTCCTAGAGAAAGGGTCTTGAGTTCCAGGGTCTGGAGGAAGCCAGTGAAGGTTTGAGAGCTGAGAAAGGGACTTGACCAGACCTCTGCAGAAGCACCAGATTTCTGAGGATTTTTTCCAAGTCGTGTTGGGTGTCTGGTGTCGATCCTAGTGAAAACATCCTCAGCTACCCTGACTAGCCCCACTATTCCCATAAGTCAGGAAGCTGCGGCTGGATTCACCCAATTAGCCCAGCAGATAACAATGACAAAGGCTGGCTTCTCCTTCTCTCCTTAACTCCCCCAACCCCCACCTCCCTTAGAGATACAAACCCTGGAGGGGGAGGTGTGGTGGTGGAACCAATCGATCTGTGATTGAGCGCGTGGCCCAGTCGGGTCCTGCCCAGAACCTGCCTGCCACCGCTGTGGAAGAAGGCAGCTCCCAGGGTGCTGCATTCATCAGAATTGCTGAGCTGATCACATGGTTTTCTTCCTGCCTTCCCCGTTAGCTGCTCCTTGTCAGCAGCTGGCGGAGCCCGAGGCCGCAGGCCAGTGTCTGCAGAAAACCTTTCCCGGCCCTACGTTGCAAAACGCCAGCCTCCTGCTCGCGCTCCCACACCCGCGCCGCCGCCAGCCCGCCTCGCTAACTAAATGGTTTTCCTCCGTGCCAGGCAGATTACCGTGGATCCCAAGGAAGCTGCCTTCTACTAGGCCATGTTTGCATTTGAAGAATTCAGGTAGGCTCCAGCTTTCCAGCATCAGCCCGAGCCTGGGTTTTTGTTCTAAGCTTATTAGATGTTTGGGGCTTCCCTCTCCTCCCTTTCTTTCTTTTCTTTTATTCCTTCTCCCACCCCCCCCCGCCCCCCTCCTTGTGTAATGACACTCTGGAATCTGGCTGCTGCTTCCAGGCAGGGCTGACTTCAATATTTGTTGGCGGGTTAGACAGGGTTTGGGGAGATGGGCTTGTGGGGGGCGGGGGTGGAAAGCCCGGGATCCAGGAGAAGGATGCTAAGGGAAGGCTGAAGTGAGAGCTGGATTTTTCTGTTGACTGATTTTTCTGTTGCATGAATTGATTAAGATCCACCTGGATGCCGGTGTGGGGCTGTGAATACCAAACAGCCCAGAATCAGTCCACCCTTTGTCAGACCCTGGAGAGAGTGATGCTCCTTTAAAAAAATAAATAAAGCGGGAAGGAGGGCTGGGGGGGGGGGCGGAACACGAAAAAAAAAATGTTAATAGTGGTAGCCGAAGCTAGAGAATTTGGCAAGTCTGCAGAGCTGAGATTTGGCTTTGACTTCCTCGGTTGTTTGTTATTTTTAATAATAATCTCCTGGCCGGGGAGCTCCGAGTAAAGCCTGTTGGAAGGGTTTTCCTAAGCAGGCTTTCTCTTTGCTGTTTGTAAGCGGTTCAGCTGCCGCTGGTGCAATTATTAATGTTCCAAATTAGCATCTTTTGTGAGGCTGACTTGCCCCCTCTTTCCTCAGACAACCCATCCCCGAGTATCGGTGTGGGAAGGGTAGTTTGGGAGAAATGAAAATTCAGGGGGGCAGGGCTGAAAAGGCAGGCAGACAGACGGAGTCTATGCCACCTCTTGTGAGCATAAGAAGGAGTGTGTTCGCTGGGATTTCTGACCTCTGCAAGTCTCTGGTTTTCTGAGAATAATTTACTCTTTATTTTTATGGAAAGCCTAAACATTATAACAGCTGGAAAGACTAGTGACTGAGGATGTCGGAACTGGAGAAGAACTTAGGATCATAAAACATGGAATGTCAGAATAAGAAAGGACCTTGGAATCACAGAATGTGGAATGTCAGAGGAAGAAGGGACCTTCCAATCATAGAACATGAAATGTCAGAGCAGGAAAGAGACCTTGGAATCATAAAACATGGGATGTCAGAGCAAGAAGGGGCTTTAGAATCACAGAAGATACTATAGTGGAGATGGAAGGATTGTAGAGATCTTCTAATCTATTGCCTCATTTTACAGATGAGGAAGCAGGTTCAATAAGTTTCAGTAATTGGTCTAATTTAGTTATATAGTCAAGAAATGGCAAAATTAAGATTCAAACACAAATCCAAATCTCTTGTTTCCAATCTACCAGGACCCTGTAACAGCCTTACAGCTATCATCAGAAAGCACTTTTCATATTTCCCAAAATGCTACATAGTTCTAGGCCCTTGTTAAAAATAATCACATAGGGGACAGCAAGGGGGCTAGGTGAATTAAGAGCCAGAGATGGGAGATCCTGGGTTAAAATCTGATCTCAGACACTTTGTAGGTGTGTGACCCTGGGCAAGTCACTTAACTCCCATTGCTTAGCCCTTTTGGTTCTTCTGCCTTGGAACCAAAACACAATATTGATTCTAAGACATAAGGTAAAAGTTTTAAAAAAATATATAGTAATCACAAAACAATCTTAGAAGCTATTTATAAGAGACACTTTGAGTAAATGAGGGAATGAATGAAAGAGGGAGGAAATCTTATCTAAGAGAAGAGGTAAGTTTAGTTACAAGGTTGGGCAATGGATGTCTTTCTTATAAATTTGGCTCTTAAGGTCTAAGGATTTCTCTTTGTGTTGCTTCTAAGAAGATTGCTCCTTAAAGTTAGAGTTTGGAAAGGCTAATTCTAATGGGTAGAAAGAGGTCATAAATGATGAGGAAGCTCTGATCTTATACCGTGAGGACTATTTTCTGTTACCAGTGGTAGAAATGTGGACTTGTAGCATTTCACACTTGCCAGCAGGTTTCTTCTTTGGCCTGAGTGAAGGGATATTCCTGGAATCTGTTAGAATTGCTGTGTAACTGCAGTAGCCAGAGCATTGTTAACTGTAGTCCATTCAATGATAACAGACACTCATTGCACAGATACCTATTAAAAAGCCTATTAAGGACACAGAAACAGTCTCACAGTGCTTACATTTGCATTTTGTTTTTGATTTGGTTTGGTTCATATTAAATGGACTCTGAGGCTTGCTAAGCTCTAAAATTCCATGATTCTAAGCTGACAGTGGTAGTCAGAAGGATGCAGCATGAACACAAATCACTCAACCTGCATTTATTAAGTTCCTGTTATATACGAGGCCCCATGCTAGGTGCTGGAGATACAAAGACAAATCAAATTCTCTTTTCCCTCAGTAAAATTCAATAAATATTTATTAAACACCTGCTATGTGTCAGGCACTGGGCTAAATGTTGGGGATCTAGCATTTAGTAAGAGGTAAAAGACAGTACTTGTCCTCAAGGATCAGGGAAAGCAACATATAAATCTATAAGTATACTGGGATAAACACGGACTCAAAGTGGAGGAAAGCAAAAGAATTCATGTAGGAGGTGGGACTTAAGCTGAGATTCAAAGGAAACTTCTAAGAAGTAGAGGTGAGGTGGAAGTTCATTCTAGGAATAGAGGGATGGCCTATACAAAGCACAAAAACTGAAGATGAAATTTCAAGCTAAGACAGAAGCAAGGTCATTTTTACTGCTCCACAGTACATGAAGGGCAGCTAGGTGGTGTCACAATGCATAAAGCACCAGGCCTGGAGTCTTTCTGAATTCAAATCTGGCCTGAGACACTTACTAGCTATGTGTCCTTGGACAAGTCACTTAACCCTTTTTGCCTCAGTTTCCTCATCTATAAAATGAGCTAGAGAAGGAAATAGTAAACCATTCCAGTGTCTTTGCCAAGAAAACTCCAAAAGGGGTCCCAAAGTGTAAGACATGACTTAAAAATGACTGAACAAGTATGTGAAAGGGAATAATCTTTTTAAAAATTTTTTAATTTTTTTATCATATAAAACAGACTTCCATATGGTAGCATACTCATACATGACCCAAACCCCCAAATAAAACAGTAAGTGCACTGACATGAGAGATAGTAGTATGCTTTGATCTGTATCCATCAGAATCCAACAGTTCTTTCTCTGGAGATAATAGCATTCCCCATAATGAATCTTTTAGGATTGTCCCAGATCATTGCATTACTGAGAATAGCCAAGTTTTCACAGTTGATCGTTCTATAATATTGCTGTTACTATGCACAGTGTTTTTCTGATTCTGCTTATTTCATTCTGCATCAGTTCCTGCAGATCTTTCCAACTTTTTTTTTAAACCCTTACCTTACATCTTAGAATCAATACTGTGTATTGGTTCCAAGACAGAAGAGTGATAAGGGTTAGGCAGTGGGGGTTAAGTGACTTGCCCAGGGTCACACACAAGGTCAGGAAGTGTCTGAGGCCAGATTTGAATCCAGGACCTCCCTTCTCTGGGCTTGGCTCTCAATCCACTGAGTCGCCTAGCTGCCCCCTTTCCAGCATTTTCTGAAATCATCTTGTTTATCATTTCTTATAGCATAATAGTATTCCATCACCAACATGTAGCACAATTTGTTCAGCCATTCCCCAATGATGGATATCCCCTCAATTTCCAATTCTTTGCCACTACAAAAAAGAGCAGCTATAAATATTTTTGTACAGGTAATATAAGACTGGACCCTGGGAGCAAAAAGCTTTAAAGTTATAAAAGTAGGGGAATTTGTATTGGATTCTGGAAGTAAGAGGGAGGCACTGGAGCTTATTGAGCAGGACAATAACAAAGTCAGACCTGTGCTTCAGGAAAAATAATTTTGACATCCATGTGTTGTATGGAATTGGAGAGTTAATCAATCAATAATAATTTATTAAGCACCTAATATATGCCAGGCACTAATCAGTCAATAAACATTTATTCAGTACCTAATATATGCCAGGTACCTTGCTGAGCCATGGAGATATGAAGAAGGGGAAAAGATAGTCTCTGCCCTCCAGGAGTTCAGAGCCTAATTAGGAAGGAGAGAATTGGGAGGGAGGAGGTTGTAAGGAGAAAGATAATCTAGAGAGGCATGATAAAAAAACTTTTGCTAAAAAGTAGTGGTCTTTTGAATTAAACAAAGGGAACAGACAAGAACTGTTGAAATGAAAAGGAGAAGATTACATAGTGGATTTTAAGTGTGAGGTGAGGAATCAACTATGACTATAAAGGTATAAACCTAAAAATCACAAGACCAACACAAGTAGGAATATAATTAAGTACCAAATACTAACCTACTTTTTTTAGTACTTTATTTACAAAGTCCTTTCCTCACAATAGCCATGTGAGGTATATAGAACAAATAATATTATCCCCCACGAGGAAACTGAGTCTCCCATAGGGGAAGGGAAAGAGATAGTCAGGGATATTACAGAGATTATTTATTTATTCCAGATCATTATTTATCAATTTGCTTATTTTCAGGTATAAGTTGGGACATATGGCCACTGAGGTCCATTCCAGCTTTGTGATTGTGTGATTCTAAGCTCCCAGTCTACTCTGAAAAATATGAACACAATCTTTTAGAAAAAAAAAAGATCTGGGTTCAGATGCCACTTTGGGGATTTAGTAGGTTTGTGGCGTTGGTCAGTAATTATAAGGATATCTCAGATTTCTAGAGTGCTTTTAGGTTTACAGTCCTGAAAACAACCCTGTGAGGCATCAGACCAAAATAAAAAGATTTTCCTCCTTTTAACAGATGAGGAAATTAAGGCTAAGTGAATTTAAGCAGCTTTCTTATGGTCACATAACTAGGAAGTATTTGAGACCAGATTCAAAACCAAGTCACCACATGCTTTCCTAGATCCTTTAAGGCTTTAACACCTATGAACCTGAGGGACTTGCCCAAGGTCACATAGCTAATAGGGAAGTAGGGAAGGAAACAAGCACAAATTAAGTCCCTACTATATGTTAGAACACTTACTAAGCACTTTATAAATATTAGAGTAAGTCTTAGTGTCTTAATTTGAACTTCTGTGATTTCACTCCCAATCCATTACTCTTTTTTCTTTTTTAAATTCTTACCTTCTGTCTTAAATTCAGTACTGTGTATTGGTTCTAAGGCAATAGACTAGGCAATAGAAATTAAATAACTTGCCCAAGGTCACACAGTTAGGAAATGTCTGAGGCTAGATTTGAACCCAGGACCTCCCATCTCTGGGCCTCACTCCCAATCCATTGAACCATCTAGCTGCCCCTTCTAAGACTCTTTCTATCACACTTTTCCCCCTAGAATGGATTTGAGCTTAGTTTATAATTTCTTAAATCCCAGATGAGAGCGAAGTGGCTTCATATCTTAACTCTACCATTTATTTACAAATGCTGGTGGACTTGATTTGGCTCTGCTTAACTACCTATGTGACTTTAGACCCCATCTATAAATGATAACCTCTCTATCCTTAACTGAAGTTTTTATATTTGAAGATGATGGGGATTGCTCAGCTTATTATGTGGGTATAATTGGAAAGATCTCTGGGTGTGTGTGACAGTTGTCTTTATAATCCCATTTACACAGTTTTGAGCATCTATATGCAAGTCGTTTCCCTTCTGTGGGCCTTAGTTTCCTGATCTTACAAAGGAGGTGGATTTGACAGCTTGAAGTCCCTTCCATCTCTAAATCTAGGATATTATGATCCAATGCATCCCAAAGCAGCTACGTGACATTAGTGCTGGGGCTGGAGTCAGGAAGACTTGTGTTTGAATCCAGCCTGAATGACCCTGGACAAGTAATTTAACCTCAGTTTGCCTCAGTTTCCTCATCTGTAAAATGAGCTGGAGAAGAAAACAGCAAACTGTTCCAGTTTCTTTGTCCAAAAAGCCTCATAGGTGATGTGGTCCACAGAATAATAAAGAGTTGCACATAACTGAATGACAGAACAATGATCCCAAGCATCAACTATATCCACAGCCAAAGAGTAGTGATGGTCCTGACAAAAAAGAACACCAGAGTTAGGGAAATGTTGCACAGTTCTTCATGTGCTTTACAGGACAAGGGATCAATGGAATCCATTTTTCCCCAATGTCCACATTCCTCTTGGGGTTGTTGAATGCTTCACCATATCATGAAGCTAGGTAGGAAGAGAGAAAAGAACATTGGATTTGGAAACAGAGACTCTGGGTTCAGGTTCCAGCTCTCCCACTTACCTCCTTTGTGATTCTGGCAAAATCATTTCACCTTTCTCTGCCTTGGTTTCCCTATCTGTAAAATCTGTAGGATGGGCCAGATGACTTCCAAGGTCACTCCCAACTCTAAATACTGTGATGCCTTGGCAAGAAGTTATATCCCTGATGTCTCCCAGGAAGATGGGGAAGAGGAAAAGCTTTTGGAATTAAATAGATGCCAGAACCCTTAAAGAAAACAAAATATTTTTGATTCACTAAATAGAAAGCACTTTCTATACAAGATAGCTTTTACAGTTCATTTCATAGAAAAGCACTGAGTGTAGATCCCTCACCCCTAAAACTAATTATTTAACATCTCTAGGTCTCAGGTCCCTCATTTATAAAGTGTGAGGATCATGACTCAGATTGGGGTTTTCCTGGCAGAGATGCTGAAGTACTTTCCCATTTCCTTTTCCAGCTCATTTTACAGATGAGGAAATTGAGATAAAAAGGGTTAAGTGACTTGCCCAGCGTCACTTATTCAGTGAACAGAGCAGGATTTCAACTCAAATCTTCCTAATTCCAAACCTGGTACCTTTATCTACTATACTACCTAGCTTCTCCTGAAGGTTGGATTAAATAATCTCAAAGGTCCCTTTCAGCTCAAAGAAGCTGCTATTCCTGTCCACACCACAACTGGTTAAACACTTTGCCTGAAATTCAGCTTTTGGCAATTCAAATGATAAGTTCACTGAGAGCAAAACTTTCTTTACCTAAACTTTTTGCTACCTCACCTTCCCTTTGATGCCATATCAAACAAAGTAAGCACTTGGAAAATATTTATTGAGCTGAACTGAAATAGGGCAATCTCATAAGGTGCCTTTTAGCTCTCAAACTTCCTAAAATTGGGGATATTTCACCTGGAAAAGAAAAAAGAAGGGGAATTATGATAGCTATATTAGTGTATAATTCTGTGATCCTTCCACCACCATCAAGTCTTTTCAGCAGACAGCTAGTGAATTATCAGTTGGAGTACAGTGTTATGAGAGATATGTTACACTGTTGAGATTTAGGTTAGTTTGATAGTTTATTCAGTATCATATGGAAAACCATTTTGAGTCCAAAAAAAGGTCACTTAAAAAATTCTGCCTTGGTTGCAAAGGTAACTTAATTGTGAAATTTTCAAAGGCACTGATTTTGTTTTCATTAGAGGAACTGTGTTTTGGGGGGTGGGGGAATCACACTGCTCATAAAAAAATAAAAACAAAACAAACAAATAAATAAATAAGAAAAACCATGTAAAGGCCAGCTAGGTGGCTCAGTGGATAGGCACCAGACCTGGAGATGGGAGATCCTGATTCAAATTTGACCTCAGATACTTCCTAGCTGCATAACCCTAGGCAAGTCATTTGACTGCTCTCAGCCTCAGTTTCCTCATCTGTAAAACAGGAATCATAGGAGTACCTATTTCCCAGGATTGTTGTGAAGATAAATAAAATTAGACAATATTCATTAAGAGTATTGCACACCCTAAAACATTATAGAAATGCTAGCCATTACTATTATTCAACCAACATTTATTAAGTGCTTACTTACTATGTGCCTAGGACTCTGCTAGTCAGTAGGAGATACGAAATTTAGATATAATCCCTTCTATTACAAAGCTCAAGAATTTAACTTGGCACAAATATTAAAAATATTTAGAGTTTAACTTATCACAAAATATTGAAAAATATTAACTGTTTGCCTAATATCATATTCCTCCTCCCAACTTAAAGTCTAGCTTTAAACAAGCTCACAGATAATGATAATACACAGCACTGCACGAGAAGTGCCTTAACAAGTTGCAACACAACGTGCCATATGAGATCCAAGCTGTGTTGCTATGTGTGCTCCCGGAACATATTCCATAACTGAAGGAGTATTTGTCCTCAGTGACGTTATCCCTTTTCCTGGAGAGAGGACACATTCATAGCCACATATGTATCTTGGAGTATATCCAGAAATGTAAAATGAATACAGTGCTTTTTTTGATTATTATTACTCTGCTTGCTGCAGGGGGTGGGAAGATGTGATTCCAAAGATGGGTAAACATTGGTTTCACCATCCAAAGAGGAGGGCTGACTATATCTGCCTCATTGGTTGTCTTGGCTGAATGAACTTCCAGTGATATCACATCATTGGTGGGAAGGAAGCAGGAGGAAACCAATCAGAAGACTTGGCCACAAGCACACTATGAGTAGATCTTATAAATCCACAGATTTGTCTTTAAGATAAATGTAATAATATTCATATTACCTACCTTACAGAGTTGGTATGAGGGAAATGCTTTGCAATAAAAAAAGCATCAGAAAAATGTGAGTTTTTAAAATTACTACCAACCCTGTCAAAGGTATTTTGAGGGTTGAACTGTAGCAGAATGGAAGACAAGGGCAGAAAGAAATATTCATGCCCCTTTGTAGAAATTAAATTGTGAGATTGTAGAGCATATATTCTTTCTTTTTTTTTGTCCGTTTTCCAATTTTTTGTTTTTTCAGTTCAACAATTTTTGACAACTGCTTTTTTGACATTTTATAATTCCGATTCTCTACCTTCCCTTTGATCCAGCCATACCACTGCAGGGCTTGTACCCTCAAAGAGATAATAAAGAAAAATGCTTGTACAAAAATATTTATAGCCACACTCTTTGTGGTGACAAAAAATTGGAAAATGAGGGGGGTGTCCATTGACTGGGGAATGGCTGAACAAGTTGTGGAATCTGTTGGTGATGGAATACTGTCATGCTGAAAGGCATGTTGAAATGGAGAATTTTTATATGAACTGGAAAGACCTCCAGGAATTGATGCAGAGTGAAATGAGCAGAACCAGGAGAACGTTGTACACAGAGACTGAAACATCGTGCAACAATCTAATGTAACAGACTTTTCTACTAGCAGTAATGCAATAACCCAGGACAATTCTGAGGGACTTATGAGAAAGAACATTATCCACATCCAGAGAAAAAACTGTGACAACAGAAACGCAGAAGAAAAACATTTGACTGATCATGTAATTTGATGGGGATGTGATTGGGGTTTTGGTGTTAAAAGATCACTCCATTGTAAATATGAATAATATGGAAATTAGTTTTGAACAATGATACATGAGTAACCCAATGGAATTGCTTTTCAGCTCAGGGAGGAGGGAGGGAAGAGGGGTGGGAAAAGTCATGAATCATGGAACATGGGAAAATATTCTAAATAAATTAATTTTTAAAAAAGAATTCAGATTCTCTCCATCCCTCCCCTCCCTCTCTCCTGAGGCAGTGAATAATCTAGTAGGAGTTATATTTTTACTTTCCTGTAATACATATTGTAGAAGACATATATCACACTTAAAAATAGAAATATCCTGGAGGAAATATAGTGAAAGATGGCATGCTTTGATCTACACTCAGATCCCAAAAGTTTTTTCTTTGGGCATGCATAGCATTTTCTTCATGAGTCCCTTGAGGTTATCTAAGAGACTTGCTTTGCTGATAATGGCTTAGTCCTTCAAAATTAATCACCATATAATATTTCTGTTACTGTATATGCTGTTCTCCTGGTTCTGCTCACTTTGCATCAGTTTATATAAGTCTTTCCTGAACTCATTCTGTTCATCATACTATATGGCACAATAGTATTCCATTACAGCCATGTCCCACAACTTGTTCTGTTTCTCAAGTGATGGATAACCCCTCAGTTTCCAATTCTTTGCCACTACACAGGCTAAAAATATTTTGGTACAGCTAGGTCCTTTTCCCTTATCAGGGCTTCCTGTTCTCCATAATATCAAGTCCAAGCCCTTTAGCCTAGTGTACAATGACTTGTGTGATTTGACCCCATTCTATTTATAAGATAGTTACATTTATTTGGTGTAATTTCAGGAATGTTTTAATGATCTTTAAAAGGCTGGGCAGGGAGCAGGCAGGAGGCTCAGTGAATTGAGAGCCAGACCTAGAGATGAGAGGTCCTGGATTCAAATTTGCCTCAGACACTTCCTAGTTGTGTGATCCCCCAGGCAAGTCACTTAACCCCTATTGCCTAGCCCTTACCCTTCTGCTTTGGAACCAGTACACGGTATTGATTTTAAGGCAAAAGGTAAGGGTTTGCAAAATAGATTGGGGAGAATGGTACATTATCCCAGTGCTTAACATATTGCCTAGCACATTGTAGGTTCTTAATAAGTGTATATTGGCTGACCGATGGACACAATAGTAAAGAAAAATAAACACTATTCTGAGTTGGGTTTTTTTAAAGTATAGACTGATAACTGTAGGCAATGTGAAAAAAATTATGAAACACATTGTGGAAACAAAGGAATAATCACCAAGAACCATTCTGACTTCATCAAGAAAAGGTCATGCCAAACACTATTCATTGAAACATGACTTAGTCCCACCATCTGTAAAAGAAAAAATTGGAATTTTGTGACAAAAATTATTATCCTCTTCATGCCCTTTCACTTAAAAATCTGATATAGGGTATATAAAAATCCACTACAGGATAACTACCCCAAAGGAAAACAAAGAAAAAAGGTCCTATATCTACCAAAATATTGATAGCAGTACTTCATGTGGTTTTAAAAAAATAGAAGCAAAGTGAGTGCCCATTGATGAGGAGATGACTGAGTTATTTGTGTTATATGTATAAGTGGAATATTATTACATCATTAAAAAAGACAGTTCATAGAAAGGAATGCATTAGCTGATGCAGAATGAAGAAAGCAGAACCAGGAGAATAGTATAACCAATGAATTTGGTCATGTATGGAAAAGCAACATTAAAAGGCAACTAAATTTGGATTCATTGCAATGATCATTCTTGGTCTCAAAGAGATTATGAAAAATTCTCCTCTTGATAGAGAGACAAAGAATTATGAATGTGGAATATTGTGTACATTGTCAGAAGCAGTGGATTTGCCAGTTGTTTTTTTGTTTTTTTAAAGAAGGATCCAGTGAAGGGAGGGTACTGTCAAGAAATAATTAATTTCTTTGTCAAGAAAACAAAAAAATAAAAATAAAAATTTAGTTTTAAAAAGCCACAGGCAAAAATAAGAGAACAGATGATTTTAGAATAAATTCATTTTTTGATAGCCTGGTAGATCACAAAAATGTTTTAAATTATATAACAATTAAATTTCAAAATCTTTCATGCTTTACTTGTGGATAAGCTGGAGGGATATAGGCTAGATGATAGTAAAATTGAGTGGATTTAGAAATGGTACGATGACCAAATCCAAAGAGAAGTTAAATAAATGGTAGTTGCCAACTTAAAATGAAGGCTCTACTGGAGTGCCAGAGGATCATGTGCTTGGCTCTGTCTTGACTTCCATCTTTTCATCACTCAGCAGAAACTGACCTCTCCAAAACTATTGATGATCTCTCAATTGTCAAATCTTTTCTCAATCTTGATCATATTTGACCCCTCTGCACCATTTAACACTACTGATTATTTTCTTCTCTGAATTTTTGCAATATTGCCCTTTCTTGGTTTTCTTTCTGACCATCACCTCTGCTGGATCATCAACTTTGTCCTCCTGCTCTCTAACTATGAGTGTACCCTAAGGTTTTGTCCTGATCTTTCTTCTCTTCTTCCTCTACACTTTCTCTTTGGTGACCTTATCACTTCCAATGAGTTCAATGATTATTTTAATGTACATGACTCCCAGATCTAAATATATAACCCTGGTCTTTCTCCTCAGCTCCAGTCTCACATTGTCAAATGCCTATTAGATATTTTAAACTAACTGTCCAAATGGCTATTGGGCATTTCAAACTAAATATCCCAAACAAAGCTTTCCCCTAAAACCTATCCCTCTTCTAAACTTTCCTATATCCAGCAAAGGCGTCATCATTCTTATAGTCAGCTAGGTTTACAACCTTGGAATCGCTTTCAATTCCTCACTCTCACTCATCCAACATTTTAGTTCGCTTCCTTGTATCTTTAATTCTACCTCTCTCTGGCTTTCACATTTGTCTCCTCTTCTTCACTCATACCCTAATTCTTCATTTACCCTTCCCTGGAATATTGCAAATACCTCTTACTTGGGTTCCCTGCCTCATCATTTTCTTCTCCAATATGTTCTCTAGAGAGTTGACAAAGTGATTTTTCTAAAGCCCACATTTAATCAGGTCCCTCTTCTGCTCAATAACTCACTCAATTAGTTCCAATAGCTCCTTATTATCTCTAGGATCAAATACAAACTCTTCTCTTTGTCATTTAGAACTCTATAACCTGGCTCCTTAGAAGCTAGATGGTACAATGAATAGGTTCAGGAAGGCCTGAGCTCAAATATAAACTCAGACACAAGTTATGTGACCTTGGACAAGTCATTTAAGCCTTGCGTGCATCAGTTTTCTCATCAGTAAAATGGGGGTAATACCAACCTCCAAAGGTCCTTGTGAGTATAAAATGAGATAATATTTGTAAGGTACTTCAAAAATCTTAAAGTGCTATGTAACTACAAGCTATGACTATTTTCATTGCTATTGTTATTACCTTTTTTGCCTTATTTCACAGTGATTCCATTCAAAGTTTTACTATCCAATCAAATTTGTCCTCTCGTTATCTCCCATATCCATGCACAGGCTTTTCCCAGAGCTAAAACTATACCTATAATGTAGGCTTTCCTTCTGTGTGCCTCATAGAATTTCTTCAAAGTTCAGTTCAAGTATTACCTGTTACATGAAGCCTTTTCTGATCCTTCTCTCCACAGCTGCCTTTGTCTCCCTGCCAAAATCACTACTTATATCTATTGTATCCATCTTTCCGTCTGTATGCATAGGTGTGTGTATATGTATGTGTGTGTGTGTGTTGTCTCTCTAATAGAATGTAAGCTTCTTCTTTTTTTTAATTTTATTTTTTAGAAAAATTTTCCATGATTACATGATTCATGTTCTTACTTTCCCCTTCACTCCCCCAACCTCCCTCCCAGCTGATGCGCATTTCCACTGGTTTTAACATGTGTCATCGATCACCTATTTCCATATTATTGATAGTTGTATTGGTGTGGTTGTTTCCAGTCTACATCCCCAATCATGTCCGCATCAACACATGTTCAAGTGGTTGTTTTTCTTCTGTGTTTCCACTCCTGCAGTTCTTCCTCTGAATGTGGATAGCGTTTTTTCTCACAAGTCCCTCAGAATTGTCCTGGATCATTGCATTGCTGCTAGTACAGAAGTCCATTGCATTTGATTTTACCACAGTGTATTGGTCTCTGTGTACAGTGTTCTCCTAGTTCTGCTCCTTTCACTCTGCATCAATTGCTGGAGGTCATTCCAGGTCACATGGAATTCCTCCATTTCATTATTCCTTTGAGCACAATAGTATTCTATAACCAGCAGATACCACAGTTTGTTCAGCCATTCCCCAGTTGACAGACATACCTTCATTTTCCAGGTTTTTGCCATCACAAAGAGCGCCAGAATGTAAGCTTCTGGAGAAAAAAAGCTATTTCATTTTTGTATTTGTGGTTGCCCAGAACCTTGGACAGCACCCAACACATAGAGTGTATCTCATGCTTGATTGACTTGGATAAAGACTAATAATATTAATATATGGGGGCAGTTAGGTGATTCAGTGAATTGAGAGCCAGTCCCAGAAATAGGAGGTCCTGGGTTCAAATATGGCCTCAGACACTTCCTAGCTGTGTGACCCTGGGCAAGTAACTTAACCCCCACTGCCTAGCCCTTACCTCTCTTCTGCCTTGGAATCAATAATATACAGTATTGATTCCAAGACAGAAGGTAAGAGTTTTAAAAAATAAAAAGAATAATATGCATATAAAACTTTCAAATCACAAAACTAAGAAGGAATACACAGTATGCATCAGGACCAAAAAAGATATTGACAGATGAAGACATTAGGTTGAATTGAAGAAGATGAAATTTAATGAGAAAATTTGTAAATTTTTATGCTTGGGTTCAAAGAATGATCACAACAGAAGTATGTAGGAGACATAGCTAGAGAGCAGTTGGTCTGAAAATTCTTTTTGTTTTTATGGTGGTTTTAATGGCCACCAGCTCATTCTGAGTAAATAGTAGTACATGACGGCTAAATGGCTAATATCATCTTAGGAGTTTTGATAAAGGTGTATTGCCCAGAGTGAGGGGGGTGATAGTCTTCTTGTATTATGCTCTGTTATGACCAAATACAGCCTACTATTTCTGGTTCTGAACAATACATTTTGTAAGACACATTGTCAAATTTGGGAATATCTGAAGGAGGGTGACCAGGATTATGAAAAATCTCAGAAGTATGCCAGACAAGTGCCTGTTGAGAGAACTGACCATATTTGTCCTACGGTAGAAAATCTTTGTTGGGGAATTGTGATTCTAATATCCAAAAATATGGAGTATTTTCATGGGGAAAGAAGGTAGAATAATTCTTGTTTTCTCCAGTGAGGCGAGATTACTAGTAGATCTATGTCAGCTAACTTAAGAACAGAACTTCCCAGCAATCAGAACTGCCCAACAATGGAATAGGCAGCCTTAGAGGATTCTGAATTCCCCATCACTGGACATAATCAAACAGAGATTGAATGTGTTCAATCTAGGCAGAGATACTGGAAAGAGATTCTTACTTCAGTTGTGGTGGGAATAGATATCCTCTAAGATCACTTCCAAATCTGAGATTTTTGATTCTGTAAAAATGTAGCTGACATTTTTGTAGGACTTGTAAATAATAAGCACTTACTGAATAAAATACAAAACACTTCATATGAATTATTTCTTTTTAAAATACATGTTTGTTTCATTAAATATTTCCCAATTAGATTTTTAAAAATTTAACATCCTTTTTGAGTTCCAAATTCTCTCCCTCCCTCATGCCCCTAGTAGGCATTCTATTTGACCTTCTCATGAGACAGATAGTGCAAGTGGGTTCATCCCCACTTTGCAGATAAAGAAACTTAATCTTATAGAAGAAGTAAAGTTACTTGTTCAAGGTAATAAGGAAGTCTGTGGTGTCTACTTGTATTTCATTCCTAGAGATACTCAGATGCATCCATGATCTCATCCTTCCACCAACAATGCAAATTGAAACATATTTGTGGCCCACCCTGTAAAACTGTTCTCTCATATATTCTCAGAAGTTCCACCAAATATTCCAGGACTTTTCCTTAATTTATTTTGACAATTAGAGCATACCAGTGCAATCTATAGACTTTCCATTATTTGTTCTTTGTTCATACCACATGATCATCCCATTTTTTATCATATGACTTTATTGAAATATTTTATTATGGTTATTATTTGTAGATCCCTATTTGTTATGTGATGCAGCTTGTTCACCTACCATGTGCACCACCACTGTCCTTTGAAGGAGAATCATTAATATTTTTGGAAATGTAAATCTTCTATGACTTGTATCTATACAGTAGCACTGTTCAGAATATTGGTATTTTTAAAAGGTTGGGCCCTTGTTCCAGGGGGAATAAGGAGTTACAGAATAATAGAATTAGAGGTAGAAGGGATCTTTAAGGTCATCTAGTCCAATCCTCTAACTTTACATTTGAGAAATTGAGGTCCTACCTATGAGATGCACCAAAAGTTTCATAGGCTCTATCTATGGGACTGGATAGATAGATAGATAGATAGATAGATAGATAGATAGATAGATGATAGATAAATGTAAGAATAATTTTACTGATAGGCGAGGTCTTTTAGTTGTCTCTCTAATTGCATGTCATGATATGTACAATATACATTACTTATCCACTTTCTTTTTTCTATGTAGATACTTAGGTCAAACTTTTGGAGTGGTAACGATCTCATCCCGGAGACTCTGTAAGGTTCTAGGACTTGATGCAACCAGCACAAAATGAGCATCTGGAGGATCTTACTATCCACAAGGAATTCCTCTTCAGTTAATAGGTGCTATATAAATACTTATTCCCTTTCCCCTTCATCCTGCTTTTGGCAGCCTGCAGTTCTCTCTTTATTGTTATCCTTTTCATGACCATTACCACCACCATCTCCTCCTTGATTTCAGGTGTTCTCAAACTTCCTCTCAGTCACACTGACCTCTCAGGGCCTGGCCAAATGCTCTTAACAGGTTTTCTAGCCCTCTCACCAATAAACATGAGCTGTCCTTGGTCCTGTCTTTTAAAAGTAATTATATCTCTCAAGGCAGAAGACTGTAATAGAAAAACCTCTGGTTAAGAATTTAAGAGCTGGGGGGAGGGGCAGCTGGGTAGCTCAGTGGATTGAGAGCCAGGCCTAGAGACAGGAGGTCCTAGGTTCAAACCCGGCCTCAGACACTTCCCAGCTGTGTGACCCTGGGCAAGTCACTTGACTCCCATTGCCCACCCACCCACACCACTCTTCCATCTATGAGCCAATACACAAAAGTTAAGGGTTAAAAAAAAAGAATTTAAGAGCTGGGTTTAGTTCCAGATCTACCACAAAAAAAAGTTATATAAGTTAAGTCACATTACCTCTATAGGCCTCAGTTTCCTTGTCTATAAGATGTGAAAGTAGGAGAGGATGACCTCTAAGGCTGTTTTTAACCTTGATATGTTATGGTGGTATATGTTAAGAATTTTTCTACCTCTGAATTAGCTGAGGATTGACAATGCTCTGAAAACAAAAAGCTGAGAGAACAAAGAGAAACTAATGGTTTTGTGTTCTAAAATCCCTTGGGGTACTAACATTCTATGGTTCTTTTATTCTAAGGTTCCTTCTGCCTCTGACTTTCTAGGATTCTGTGATGAGCTAATGTGATCACCTGCTTCTAATGGAAATATTATATTCAATAGAGATAGTCTCATTTTAACAGCAGTCTTCAGTACCATAATTTGATTCAGCAAACATTTATTAAATGCCCACCAGTAGAAAGAAAATATTCCCTAAGTAGTGAGAATTTCAGGTTCTCGGGCCAAAACATTTGGGAGATTCATTTGGGCAAATGAAACCATTGATCTGCCCTTGCAAAATCTAGAACCTTAGAATCTTTTAACCCAACGTCTCCGTCTATGTAGGAATCCCCTCAACAATATACCTGACAGGTGGTCAACCAGACTCTGCTTGCATGCTTCCAGAGATTGAAAACTCACTAACATATCCTACATTTACAGCTGGCCCTGCGTATGAACAACAATCTGTCACTTGCAAAGAAGCTGCCACTATGCTCCCTGAAAGAGCTACAGTATCAATCATTCATTTAAGAAAAATTTTATTTAACATTTACTCTATGCAAGGCCCTTTTCTTATGCTGGTTATAGAAACGCAAAAATAGATATAATCCCAATCTTCACAGAGCTTAAAGCCTAGTTGAAGAGAAAGAAATGCTCTGAAATTGATATCTGATGTCATCCAACCTCTGCTAAACAGGAATCTGCTCTATAAAAAACTGGCATGTAGTAGGTGCTTAATAAATATTTATTGATTAGATTGGTCATTGAACCTTTGCTTGAAGCCCTCCACTAAGGAGAAAACCATGACCTTAAAGGGAGACAGTTCAACTTTGTAGTTTGAATTGTCAGGAAATTGTTTTCCTTATATCTAACTGAAATATATCTCTGTGACTTTCACCCTTTGCTCCTTGTTCTTACTTCTATTTTCAATATGAAAATTATTTTCAAAACAACTCTTTGCCCTTTCTTATAGTAGACCTCTGAATATTCTAAGACAACTATTATTTATCTTCTAAGTCTTTTTTCTATCCAGGCTAACTACTCTCAGTTATATCAAATGATGCTCCATAAAGTCTCCATCCTGTCTCATCATCTTAGTTGTCCTCTTTTGGATATGGTTGATGATGCTCTTCTAAGGTGTGATCAGACCATGACAAACTGCACTTGGACTCACTTCCCTCATCCTAGATTCAGTTTTCAATATTCTTTCCATCCCTCTACCTGCTTACTTTTAGATTAGAATCTCTATGCTTCTGAGGAACATACTGATTTCCTCCATTCCTGAGGCTTTCAAGACATAATCATCTAATTGACAAGTGTTTATTAAGTGTATACTCAATAAATATTAGCACAAGATATCTTGTAGAGTTAGTGTGAGGTAGCATTCCTTCCCTCAGTGAATTTGTAGTTGAGCTCTGTGTTATGATAGGGCAATGATGGATCTAGAATTAGGAAGATTCATCTTGCTGAGTTTAAGTCTAACCTCAGACACTTACTAGCTGTGTGACCCTGGACAAGTCACTTAACCCGTTTGCTACGATTTTCTTATGTCAAATTAGTGGGAGAAGGAAAAGGCAAACCAGTCCAATGTCTTTGCCAAGAAAACTCTAAATGGGGTGGTGAGTGAACATCAACTGTAAAGAAAAGGCATGCATTCTCTTATTACCCTTTTAGACAGTCAATTTCAATAATCTCTTAACAGGTCTTTCCACACTGAATTCTTTCTCCCTTCCAAACTATGCCTTCCAGTCAGAATAATCCTCATGTGTATATATTATATATGATCATGATTTTTCCAACTCTGATCAAAACTTTCTCATTGCTCATGAGGACACCCTGATTTCCTTTGGGGATGCTGGAATTAGTTGGTCACAGAACTCTCTTATACTTCCTAACATGTTTTCTCAAAGCATGCTTCCAATATCTTCCCTCCTACAAACATCCTCCATCCAGTTGCCACAATAACCTTCCTAAAATATAATTCTGACCAGGTCATTACTTCACTCAAAAATGTTCAGTGGCTTCCAATTGCTCTAGGATAAAATACAAACTTGAAAGCCTGGCATTGAGAGTCATTCACAAGCTGGCTTCAACTTTTCCAGATTCATTCAGGTCATTCCATTTCTAGTACTCTAAGTCCTTGTCAAGCTAACTACTATTTTGTTGTTGTTGTTCAGTCATTTCAGTTGTGTCCAAACCTTCATGACTCCATTTGGGGTTTTCCTGGCAAAGATACTAGGGTGGTTTGCCATTTTCTTCTCCAGCTCATTTTATAGACGAGGAAACTGAGGGAGACAGGCTTAAGTGACTTGTCCAGGGTCACACAGCTAGTACGGTCAGATTTGAACTCAAGAGGATGGGCCTTCCTGACTCCATGCCCAGGACTCTATTCATTGTACCACCTCAATGCCCTAAATACTCTAAATTCAAATCAAACCTGAATACCATAGAGGCAGCTAAGATCTACTCAAATAGGCCTTTAAACATTCACTAGCTGCATAGTCCTAAGTTAGTTACTTAATTTTGGAATGTCTCAGTTTCCTCAATTGTAAAATGGGGATGATAATAGCATCTCTCTCGAAGGGTTGATGTGGGGAGATAATATTTGTAAAAAGTACTTAATAGGGGACAGGCTAAGTGGCTCAAAGGTTTGAGAGCCAGTCTAGAGATGGGAAGTCCTGGGTTCAAATGTGGCCTCAGGTACTTCCTAGCTATGTGACCTTGAGCAAGTCACTTAGTACCCATTGCCCAGCCCTTGTTCTTCTGTCTTAGAACCAATTCACAGTATTTATTCTAATATGGAAGGTATGGGTTAAAAAAAAATAAAAGGCAGTTAACATAGTGCCCCCCATGGAATTGGTGCAATTATTTCCCTTTTCCTTCCCTTCCTACAAAGCTGTTCCCCAAACTCGGTATTACATATCCCATTTCTGTGCCATCACATAAATTCTTCCTCAAGTTTGGCATGCAGGCTTTCTTCTCCTTGACCTCTTAGAATCCCTTAACTTCATTCAAAACCCTGTTCAAAAGTCACATCTGCCAGGAAGCCTTCCTTGGTTGCCACAGTTGCTAGCACTTTTTACATTCTCATACTCTTATGTTTCCTTCTTTGTGTGCACATCGTATCCCCCAGAAGATGTAAACTACTTTAAAAGTTACTGATGATTTTTATTTTGTCTTCATATCTCTAGTATGGTCTTTTATATATGGTCAGCGTTTACTGAATTGAAATGAAAGTCATTCCTCCCTGATGCTCCCTGAATAAAGAAAGGCAGAAGGACTCTGCTCCTCTCCCCTTCTCCACCACACCTGATGACATTTTTTCATATCCCCTCTCTGCCCAGCAACCAATGGGAGCGCACAGGGGTTAAGGTGGGCGGCTCACATGTGGCAGAGTTGGAGGGAACAGAGCACTGGGGTCACTCTCCTCCCCCTCTCTACCCTCACTGAGGACCTTCCTCACTTCAATGAAAGCGCTTCCTCCCTCCCTGTGCTGGGTAAAGGGAAGGGGGAGGGGGTGGGGAGGACTTGATGTGCTCAGCAGCATATGGTGGGGTGGGGTGTAGGGGCGGGCCCAGCACTCCATCTCTAAAAGGTTCCCCATCACTGATATAGACAGTCACTTTTATTCCTGAAATTTCTTCCTCTCTCACGTTAGTTTTATTGGCTGCCACATAATACCATTAACGAATATTCAGTTTATATTCTCCTAAAATTCCCAGATCTTTTTTTCAGATTAAAAAAAAAGTCATCACACATCTCCCATCTCATATTTGTAAAGCTGATTTTTAAAAACCTCTGTATAATGCTTTACACTTATTTCTATTAAATTTCAGCATATATGTTTCTTAGAGCTCTTCCTTGGGTACCAAGAAGTTAGCTCAGCCTCACAGGGTATATTTTTGAGAAGTTGCACTTGAGAGTCAGCCCTTGATACACCAGTTGTCTCTGGCTGTTACTGATCTGCATTGGCAGAGAGACTTTTCCTATTGGGATGTTGTCTTTTCATCAATGAAATAATTTAGGAATCAGACATGCACTCACACCCCAAACAAAAGGTTCTCTAACGTGTTAAATATTCCACAAATATTTATTATGTCCTTTATGCTTTTACTTATTTATTTATGTTTATTCTTGTGAAAAATGGTAAAAGGTAAATTAGACTAGGTTTCCCAGGGATTTAATCTCCACTGGCCAATCACTGTTTAGGATTGGCCAGGATAGTTTGTGATTGTCAGCCATTGATTGACATGGTCCTCTTCCTCAGAAAAAAAAAAAGTCCTGGAATCATTGTGTAGGAGTAGGCCTAGTCAGTATCCTTTTCCCCTTAACCAAAATAACGCTAAGAAAAATAGAGTACAAAAAGTATATATAAATTTAGTACTCTTTCATATGCAAAGTGCTCTTCCCACCAGCCTTGAGGGTTAGGCAATCTGAGCACTGTAATTTCCATTTTAAAGTTGAGAAAAGCTGAACAAATGGTGATATATGATAGTGATGGAATACTATTGTGCTATAAAGAATGATGAATTGCTTGATTTCTATAAGAACTAGAAAGACCTCTGTGAACTGATTCAGAGTAAAATGAGCAGAACCAGAAGAACATTATACACAGTACCTGAAACATTGTGAGATGATCAAATGTGATTGACTCTGCCACTAATATCAATGCAATGATCAAGAACAATCCCAAGGGATTTATGAGAAAGAATGCTAACCACATCAAAAGAAAGAACTATGGGAGTAGAAATACAGAAGAAAAACATTTGGTTTGTCACTTATTTGTTTGGGTATATGATTTGGGATTGTAGTTTAAAAGATTACTCTATTACAAATATGAATAATATGGAAATTGATTTTAAGTAATAAGGCATGTATAAACCCGTGGAATTACTTGCCAGCTCTAGGAGAGGGAAAGGAAGAGGTAAAAGAGGAGTGAGAGAACATGAATCATGTAACCATTGTAAGAATTTAAATTTAGGTTTTATACTAAATATGAGAATTCTAAAGTAATATTGTGATTGCTAATTTAAAAATATTACAGCTTAAATCAAAATGACTTTTAGCTGTTTTATTTACAAAGAGGTGAAAAGAGTAAAAGTGGAAAAATGTAGATAAAGAGACAGAAAGAACTGCCTACCCTGAGTTTAATCCTAGTCTCCAGACCACAAATGCAAATGAAAAGCAAATCTCATCAGAATCCAAAGCCCTAATTAGGAAGCCGAAATCTGAAGAGCTAGGAGACACTGAAGAATCCAACGAGAACCTTTAGTGCACAGGAGGCTAAGACTGCCAAGAATATCACCAGAACTCACACTGAAAGGAATGTCTCACCAAAGTGCAAATGAGCAGAGAGGGTCTCCTCACAGAAGAAGCAAGGAAGGAATCACTCCACTCACCCCCGCAGGATCCAAGGAAAGAGTCTCCTCCTCCAGCCCAGCTCACCAACACAGAGTCCAAAGACTAACTTCAAAGGAGAAGTTCAAAGGAGAAGTCCCTTGGACAGGAAGTTCTGGACTTTTTATAGTTCTTTTTCCATATCCCTTCCTGTCCCTTCCCCACTTTATGGAAACCAATCACAGTCTTTCAATTTGCCTAGCATGGCCCAGGGGTGGGGCCATGGCCTCTGGAGTTGTCATCTACTCTAGCAAGTGACTTCTGAACTCTCATACTTAGTGACTGGTAAGTTACTAAGTAGGGGTACTTAAGTTTTTGATTGACTAACTTAAAAGTTGCTGATTGATAGAGTTTGATTTACTCTCCACACCATGTGGAAATATTCTAAAATAATAATAATAATAATAAATAATGTGGGGGAAAAAAACAACAAAGTTGAGAAAAAAACTTGGACAAGGGAGAGAACTTTACTAAGGTCAAACAACTAAATATCAGAACTGTCCAAACCTGTTTCCTGCTTCTCAATCTAGTGTTCCTCTCACTATATTATTCTGCCTTTCATTAGAAAAGGGCTGAATTTGTCGAAAACAAGGACTTGAACTAGACCAGTGTTGTCAAATTCATTTAGAAACAAAGGCAGTAAACTCCTACTTAAGGATTCCTATGGGTGCAAATTGACAAAGAAAAAAACCACATAGTAATGTTATCTGTATTTTATTTATTTTATTAAATATTTCCCAATTAGATTTTAATCTAGTTCTGACCTCACTCAAGAGAATCATGGGCAACACTTGGCAGTATGTTTGATGTATTTAGACCAGGTGATCTATTTCTAGCTATTGTCTGGTGTGATAAAATCAGCCTGGCTAACTCCTTTCTTAACTTCCTCATGGAATAGCATCCAGCTACCCAAACGTTACCAAGCTAAAGAGCCTATTATAAAATATCAATCAATAATATCAATCAATATCAATCAGTGGAACCTGAAGGGATATCATCCTTTGACCAGTAGGATCCTGCCTGGGCACTTTTATAAAGGAGGGAGGTGTCATCTCATCCTCTCTATACATCATCTACATACATCTAGTGGGAGTATTATTATAACAGTAGAGACTATGAAATCTAACCTGAGTTGCTGGTCAGCTCATTTTGGTTTAGCTCCCTGACTTACCCAATTGAAGGTGTACTGGCTGAAGACCTGAGAAAGCTGTACCATCCCTGGATTGTGACAGGACTCTGCAGTGAGGATATCCTACTTTCCTTCCTGATCTCCATTGTGCCCTGTCCTGCTTTAGATTTAGTTCAGTATAGATAAGTCCCTCCTCTGACCCTGTGGTTTGCCCATAGTCTGGAAGTATAGAAACCCCTATTTCCATCCTTTAGACCAGTCATTCCCAAAGTGGGCACCACCGCCCCCTGGTGGGTGCTCCAGAGATCCACAGGTCCATTTGGGATTTTGAATGTTTTAACTTTTTTTGTATTACATTCTATTCTGAGTTCAATAAATAGTTTCATAATTTCAAAGTTCAATGTTTCTAATTTATACCTTTCTTTCCTATATTTTACAAAAAAGATAGAAACATTAATACATATATCTTTCCTATTAATTGCTATTAAAATTTTTAAAAAATTAATTTCCAGGGGGCGCAAAGTAATATTTTTTCTGGAAAGGGGGTGGTAGGCCAAAAAAATTTGGGAACCACTGCTTTAGATCATAGTTCCCTTAATTAAGTTTGTTTATAAGCTCTCTTGTTTTTTGCCCTTGTCTAGGTGGGGCAGGGGTGACAGGGCCTAACTGTTACTCCTGTCAACAGTCATTTCCCTTAACAGCAAAACCCACTTTCCCTAATTTGTTTGGTCCTACCTATTGGCCATTCCTGTCTCCTACTCACCCTTCCGAACCCACATATAATATTAGTTAACTCCCCCTTTTTTCCCCATAAGATCAGTAAATAATGAGATATTCTATTCTCTACAACATTTCAATTAATTGTGTGACTATAAAGATATGGTTGACTATATAATACAGTTTATGATGGCCTGCTTTCTTTCTTTCAAGAGTTAGGAGGCTGTGGGTACTCATTTGATGTATTAGTTGGTTGTGCTGAATTGCTTCTTTTCTTTTTTAAAATTTGTTATAATGGAGGGGTTGTGAGTGGGAAAAGTGAGACTTGGAAATGAATGTGATGTAAAACAAAAATATATATATATAAAATTAGTGCTGAACCAAATTCTGACCCCTGACAAGCCTACCTATTCTCTTCTCTTGTGTTTAAAAATGATGTTCTTAATATAAATTATTTTCTAATTAAATATTGTAGAGATGATATAGAGCAATGTTACTGATATTTTCATGCCTTGTTTCAGTAATAATTAAGTCTGGAGTTGTTGGGTTTTTTTCCCCCATGCTTTTCTTTTTCTTCCCTCTTTGAAATATATTAAGAACCAATCTTCCAGTGCCTCACAGTTGTATCATCTTCAGCACTGACCTCAGTGTATATTTGGTCTAGTCTAGTTATTCTTACCATTTGTATTTTTAATTCTATTTCTACTTCCAAATGTAGCATAAAGAGGGTAATGATGCTGAATTCAAATGTGATGACTATGCTGTGAAATAATGAAAAAGTTTTTTTAACATTTATTAATATTCATTTTTGACATGGTTACATGATTCATGCTCCACCTTTCCCCTTCAACCCCCCCCCCCGCGCCCCCCCCCACCCTTGGCCGATGCGCGTTTCCATTAGTTTTGTCATGTGTCCTTGAACAAGACCAATTTCCAAATTGTTGGTAGTTGCTTTGGTGTGGTAGTTTCGAGTCTACACCCTCAGTCATGTCCACCCCGACCCATGCGTTCAAGCAGTTGTTTTTCTTATATGTTTCCTCTCCTGCAGTCCTTCCTCTGAATGTGGGTAGCGTCCTTACCCTAAATCCCTCAGAATTGTCCTGGGTCACTGTATTGCTGCTGGTACAGAGGTCCATTACATTCAATTTTACCACAGAATGTCAGTCTCTGTGTATAGAGTTCTTCTGGCTCTGCTCCCTTCGCTCTGCATCAGTTCCCGGAGGTCTCTCCAGTTCGCCTGGAACTTCTCCAGTTTATTATTCCTTTTAGCACAATAGTATTCCATCACCCGCATATACCACAGTTTGTTCAGCCATTCCCCAATTGAAGGACATTCCCTCCTTTTCCAATTTGTTGCCACCACAAAAAGCGCAGCTATGAATATTTTCGTACAAGTCTGTTTATCTATGATCTCTTTGGGGTACAAACCCAACAATGGTATGGCTGGATCAAAGGGCAAGCATTCTTTTATAGCCCTTTGAGCATGATTCCAAATTGCCAGCCAGAATGGCTGGATCAGTTCACAGCTCCACCAGCAATGCATCAATGTCCCAATTTTGCCACATCCCCTCCAACATTCATTACTCTCCCCATCTTTCATTTTAGCCAATCTGCTAGGTGTGAGGTGATACCTCAGAGTTGTTTTGATTTGCATTTCTCTAATTATTAGAGATTTGGAACACTTTCTCATGTGCTTATTGATACTTTTGATTTCTTTACCTGAAAATTGCCTATTCATGTCTCTTGCCCATTTATCAATTGGGGAATGGCTTGATTTTTTATACAATTGCTTTAACTCCTTGTATATTTGAGT
>NC_058131.1:415191517-415192007 GCF_016433145.1 Gracilinanus agilis
GTCTTTTAGTGTTGAGGCTGCCAGATCCTGTGTGATCCTGATTGTTGCTCCTTGATATTTGAATTGTTTCTTTCTGGCTTCTTGTAAGATTTTTTCTTTTGCTTGGAAACTCTTGAATTTTGCAATGATGTTTCTTGGTGTTTTCCTTTCTTGATCGAATGCCGCAGGTGTTCTATGAATCCTTTCAATGTCTATATTGCCCTCTTGTTGTAGGACTTCAGGGCAATTTTGCTGAATTATTTCTGTTGGTATAGAGTCCAGGTTTTTATGAATTTCTGGTTTTTCTGGAAGACCAATTATTCTCAAATTGTCTCTTCTAGACCGGTTTTCTTGGTCTGTCACTCTCTCATTGAGATATTTCATGTTTCCTTCTATTTTTTCAGTCTTTTGGCTTTGTTTTATTTGTTCTTGTTGTCTTGAGAGATCATTAGTTTCTACTTGCTCAATTCTAGCCTTTAGGGATTGATTTTCGGCTATAATCTTTTGGTTT
>NC_058131.1:415192103-415265307 GCF_016433145.1 Gracilinanus agilis
TGCTCAATTCTAGCCTTTAGGGATTGATTTTCGGCTATAATCTTTTGTTTTTCGGCCATAATCTTCTGGTAATTGGCCATAATCTTTTGGTTTTCGGCCATAATCTTCTTGTTTTCGGCCATAATCTTCTGGTATTCCTTTTCAATCTGGTCATTTCTTGTGTTCAATTTGCTTATCAGTTCATTTGGTTTCTGAGCCTCGCTTTCCAGTTGCAAGATTCTACCTTTTAAGCTGTTATTTTCTTGCCAGATCTCTTCCATTTTCCTCAAAATCTCAGATTTGAACTCTTCCATAGCTTGTGAGGAGTTTTCCTTATTTGGGGAGGGTCTGGATGGTTGTTTGTTCTCCTCCTCTGTTTGCTCGGTTGTCTGGATTTTCTCTGTGTAGAAGCTGTCGAGTGTTAAAGACTTCTTCTTTTTGTTATTATTCTTTATCTTCTGAACCTCCTGATGCTGAGTAGCCATCATTAGCCCAGCAGCTTCTCAGCTTTATCCTCGGGCTCAGTGTCTGTTCCCAATCTATTGGCTCCTGAGGACTGAGTTCTAGTTTTTTCCAAGGTCAAGCCCCCTGGTGGATTCCCTTGTTTGATCCTCTGCAGGAGGTTTCTTTACAAGTCTCAGGGCGCTGCTTCCACAGTCGTATACCCGTCTGCACTGGTTCCCCACTTAGGCTTTAGTTCCTGGCTGTGTTTGCCTCCCCCCAAGCCTCTGCTCAGCCGGCACCCACGCCTCTGCTCAGCCGGCCCTCTGCGCGCCCAGCGTCCGCTCTCTGCTCCGGCGCTCAGATTTCGCGTGCGTTCTTGACTTAATGGGGTCCTAAGTCTTGCTGCTCTCAGGAACAGGTCCCGGAGCTGCTGATGACTCGATGGGTGCCCCAAACTTGCTCTATTTCTTTTTAGCTGGGTTCGGAGCTATAGGTGAGTGTGGATGGGGTGGGGGTGGGGCGGTTGCTCAGCTCGCGATTTAAGGAGAGCCCTTTTTAGCCTGGAAATGTCTCGATTCCACGTACCTTCCACGCTGTGCCCTGTTGTGGGGTTCCTCCGTTCATCTGGACTTGTTTTTATGTCCCCTTGAGGAGTTTTGTGTGTTTCGGTCAGGAGAGGTTAAGAGCTGCTTCTTACTCTGCCGCCATCTTAACCCGGAACTGAAAAAGTTTTATAAAAATCCATATAAAACTTTTCCATTTTCCAAGTGTTTGTTATCCTCTTTCCAAAATGCCAATGGGATGACTTTGCTTAATAGATCTGTCTCCAGATTTCAAGATTTCTCACTGTTGTTTAAGGTAATGCAATTTATAATCCTTGACAGTTTTCTTCCATAAAATTTTACAGCAGTTTATATTAAAAAAGTAGTATTGCCCATAGCCATCATAACTTTCCTCTTCGAAAAGAGAACATGTGTTGTTTACTGATGTAGTTTGTACTTTGCTTTGGTCTTCTTGTCTCAATTAATTTATGTAACTTGAACTTCTTTAGGAAAAAGTTTTAATAAATTATAATACTTATAGTTATAATGAAATAGTGATTATCTGTATCATGTCCATTTCTTTATTCATTTTCTTTTTTTTTAGCATTAGCAGTTTATTTAAAAGTCAAATTGGAGTTGTTTTAATTGTACTGTAAGTTTTTTCTCTTTTTTTTTTACTGATTTTGTATCTTTTTTATACAGTAGAAATTAGTGTTCAGGTAGTATAAGAAAATAATTTCCTACTCGTTAAAAATAATTTCATTTTTTGTTCTTTGTTGTTGCCACATATATTGACTGACTCCTGGCTTCTTTTTTGAAGAAAGTATTCTTGATACATAGGTATAAGCCTTTAGACGTTCTCGTTTTTTTCATGATATGTTTTCCATATATTTTCAGCATTATCTCCTATTATTAGTCAATAATAATTAGCTGACATTTTATAATGCTTTAAAGTTTATAAAACACATTATTCTATATTTATTTTTTATTTTTATTTTTTAAAACCCTTACTTTTCATCTTAGAATCAATACTAGGTATTGGTTGCAAGGCAGGAGAATGATAAGGGCTAGGCAATGGGGGTCAAGTGATTTGCTCAGTTACACAGCCAGGAAGTGTCTGAGGCCAGATTTGAACCCAAAACCTCCCATTTCTGGACCTGGCTCTCAATCCACAGAGCTACCCAGCTGTCCCCCAATTATTCTATATTTATAAAACACATTCTTCACATTATTTCACTAAATAGTCACAACAACCCTGTGATATGGTTATTATGCATTATCGTCTTCATTTGCCAGATGAGAAAATAGACTCAGAGAGTTGCAATAATATGCTGCTAATTGTGTACCTAGAAAGTTTCAGGGGTTGGATTTGAAACCAGATCTTCTTGGCTCAAGTACTGATTGCAATATATAGAGTCCTTCTTTTCAAGGAAGGATCAGATATGGAATACTCAAGATGAATTTACAAAACATTGATCAGATTTCCTCTTAGGTGTACTCTGTGGTTTGCCTCCCAACTAGTACAAGACCTTTTATAGACTGTTTTAAAAAATATTTTTGATACATTTTAAAATTATATTTTGTTTTTTGTAATCAATAAAAAATCACCTTATCTCCTCTTCTTCCTATTCCTTGCCCCAAAATTGAGAATGAAAAAAATAAATAAATAAAGCTCCTGTTAATAACATGTATATAGTCAAAACAAATTTCTCTGTTGGCCATTTTAAAAAATCTCTCACTGTCTCCAACTCATTCTGTATTTTTTCACCTTGAGGAGGTGGGCAGCCTGCTTATGCTTAATAGCATTAGTCTTCTGGAATAATGATTGGTCATTATGCTGATCAGTGTTTCTAAGTCATTCTAAGTTATTTGTCTTTACATTATTGTTATAATTGTGTAAATTATTTTTCTGGTTCTATTAATTTCACTTTGTATCATTTCATACAACCCATCCGAGGTTTTCTGACATCCTTCCCTTCCTCATTTCTCACAGCACAATAGTATTCTCTATAACATTTATATTCATAACTTATTTAGCCATTCCCCAATTGATGGCCACCCCCCTCAGATTCCTATTCTTTGCCACCTCAAAAAGAGCTATCAATTTTTTTAAAGTATTCTTAGATGGCTAGGACTATTAAGTGAGAAATTTTTCTAGTTTTTCCTTCTCCTTTCTCTTGCTTCCCTCCTATTTCCCTGTTGAATGAAATTAATTCTGTGCCCAACTGTGTTTGTGTGCCATCCTCGACTAGTTCAAATGAGACTAAAGTTCAAGTGTTAGCTAGTTCCCTCCACCCAGCTCCTCCTTAATTGGATAGATGTCTATACCCTGATTTCGTGAGATGATTATAGCTAACATTCCTTTCCCTTTTACCACTCTGTGTATCTTCCCTTCTCTTTCCATTATTCACTTAAGATCATCAGCATGTAATAAGGCCATTCCCAGACCTTGTCTAATTAGACTCCTTCTATGACTCCTGACAGGCTGATTTAAAGAGGACACAAATATTATCTCCTCATATTTAAATGTAAGTTGTCCTTGTTTATTCCCTTATAATTGTTCATTTATGTTTCCATTTTTATCCTAACTCTTGTGTTTGAACTTTAAAGTTTCTGTGCAGCTCTAGCCTTTTCCATTAAAAGTCCATCCTCCCCCCCCAATAGGATTATACTGTTTTACTGCATAAATGATTCTTGGCCATAAGCCTATATCCTTTGCCTTCTGGAATATCATATTTCAAGCTCTCTGCTCCGTTATAGTAATCATTGTCCAATCATTTGTAATCCTCTTTACTACTTTAATTCTTTGTTTTTGCCATTTGTAGAATTTTTTTCTTTGACCTCAAACTATAATCTTGACTGTAATGCTCCTAGGAGTTTTCATTTTGGGTTTTTTTTTTCAGGAGGTGACCAGTGGATCCTATCTTCACTTCACCCGCTGATTCTAAGAAAGTAGACATTTTTTTTAAAATAGCATTTTATTTTGCTCCTCAACTATATGAAAAAAAAAATTTACCTTTTTTTTTATGTCTGTGCCAAATTCTCACCTGCCATATTTCCTTCCCTTTTTTTCATACTCCCTGTGCCAGAAAGCAATCTAGTGTAGATTTTACATGTGTAAAAATATAAACATCTTTACATATTGGTTACTTTGTGTAAGGGGGAAAGGGGACGTTTGGTTGGACAAATATTAAAAGGTTGGTCGCCAGGGGATTGAACAATTATCAATTCCCAATTAAGAATAACCTCAAGGAGGCAGCTGGGTAGCTCAGTGGAGTGAGAGTCAGGCCTAGAGACAGGAGGTCCTAGGTTCAAACCCGGCCTCAGCCACTTCCCAGCTGTGTGATCCTGGGCAAGTCACTTGACCCCCATTGCCCACCCTTACCAATCTTCCACCTATGAGACAATACACCGAAGTACAAGGGTTTAAAAAAAAAAAAAGAATAACCTCAAGTTAAAATGACTTTTATGGAAATTTATTTACAAATGAGAAGAGGAAGTAGAAATAAGGAAATAAGAGAGAGGATAAGATAAGTAATCTAACATAGTAGGTAATTTGCTCCAATCCCCTAGTTTAATCCAGGTAGATGTAATTAACCCTCAGCCAAGGGAAATCTGGCCTTGATCCCAAGGCTGGGAACTCAGAGGCCTAAAGGGCCTCACAGGCAAACAAAGCAAAAGCTTCACCCACAGAGTCTCTATTAAAAGGGAAGTTCCTTAAGAAAAGTTCAGGAATATTCGGTCTTTATACTCACCACGTGGAATTCCAAAGAAAAGATTTTAGAACAGTCTCACCAAGGTCTCAGAGTCCCAGGTCCAGGTCACGAACCAGAAGCACTCCTTCAGGTCCTGTTCACAACCAGAAGAGAGAGCCCGGCTCACTGAGGTCTCCTTTTAAAGGGGCCTCTTTTGCATCACTCCCTGCATTCTCCTCTTAGTTTATGTGTCTAATCACAACAGATTCTTTTTTCAGAACTGCCCAGGAGGCAGTCAGTAAATTCTGATTCTTCACTCACTCTAGCACACGTGGGTCACAGACCACCCAACTTGTCAGTTAAGTGGGGATGTTTTCACCTTTGGTGATTAAATCTAAAGATGGGCAGGGTAGATTTAATCTCATCACATTTGTGAAAGAGAATTTGAACAAACAAAAGAAAAATGAAGAAATAAAGTAAAATATAATATGTCTTGATCTGTATTCAGATTCTTTTAGTTCTTTCTCTGGAAGTGAATGGCATTTTTCATCATGAGTCCTTGAAGATTGACTTTGAATCATTGTATTATTAAGAATAGATAGGTCATCCATCAGTGTTCTTCATATAATATTGCTGATACTATGTACAATGTTCTCCTAGTTCTGTTCACTTCACTTTGCATCATTTCATGAAGGTTTTTTTAAAATGAATCTTTTCATCATTTCTTACATCACAGTAGTATTCTATTATAATCATACACCACAGCTTGTTCAGCCATTCCCCAAATGATGGGTATTCCCTCAATTTCCTATTCTTTGCCACCACAAAAACAATTGCTATAAATACTTTTGTATGGACAGTTTTATTTTAAGATTTCTTGAAATCTGATGTCTAGGTTCTTTTTTGGGGGTGTGGGGGGTAGTATTCAAATGATTTTGTGTTTCTCCTCAATTTTATTTTGAGACTTTGCTTCTAAATGTTTTGAAATATTCTTTTTTTTCTGAGTTTGTGTCTTAAGCATCCTTGTCACAATTTGTTTTAATTTTTATTTTGAATATTTTCCCAAAGTTACGTATTTCATGTTCTTTCATGTTCTTTCCCTCTCCCCCAGACCCTCTAACCCTCCTTAGCTGATGCACAATTCCACTGGGTTTACATGTATCATTGATCAAGACCTAATTCCATATTATTGATAGTTGGACTAGAGCTATCGTTTATTGTCTACATCCCCAATAATATCCCCATCAGCCCATATGTTCAAGCAGTTCTTTTTCTTGTGTGTTTCTCTTCCCACAGTTCTTCCTCTGAATGTGGCTAGTTTTCTTTCTTATAAATCCCTCAGCCTTGCTCTGGATCCTTGCATTGCTGCTAGTATCAAAGTTCGTTATGTTCGATTCTACCACAGTTCAAATTGCCATCCAGAATGGTTAGATCAGTTCACAACTCCACCAGAAATGCATTAATGTCCCAATTTTGCCACATCCCCTCCAATATTCATTATTCTCCCTTGTTGTCATTTTAGCCAATCTGCCAAGTGTGAGGTGATACCTCATTGTTGTTTTGATTTGCATTTCTCTAATTATTAGAGATTTAGAACACTTTCTCATGTACTTATTGATAGTTTTGATTTCTTTATCTGAAAATTGCCTATTCATGTCCCTTGCCCATTTATCAATTGGAAGATGGCTTGATTTTTTTGTGCAATAGATTTAGCTCCTTGTATATTTGAGTAATTAGACCTTTGGCTGAGTTTTTTGTTATAAAGATTTTTTCCCAATTTGATGCTTCCCTTCTAATTTTGGTAGCAGTGGTTTTGTCTGTACAAAAACTTTTTAGTTTAATGTAGTCAAAATTATTTATTTTACATTTTATGATTTTTTTCTAACTCTTCTGTGCCCACCCAATTTACCTATAGCTTCCTTCATTATATTCAAGTCATTTACCCATTCTGAGTTTATCTTGGCATGGGGTGTGAGATGTTGATCTAGGCCCAATCTCTCCCATATTGTTTTCCAATTTTCCTAGCAGTTTTTGTCAAATAGTGGGTTTTTGTCCCAAAAGCTGGGTTCTTTGGGTTTTTCAAAAACTGTCTTGCTGAGATCGCTTACTCCTAGTCTATTCTACTGATCCTCCCTTCTGTCTCTTCGCTAGTACCATATTGTTTTGATGACTACTGCTTTATAGTACAGTTTAAGATCTGGTACTGCTAGGCCACCTTCCTTCACGTTTTTTTTTCATTATTTCCCTTGATATTCTTGATCTTTTGTTCTTCCAAATGAACTTTGTTATAGTTTTTTCTAACTCAGTAAAAAAGTTTTTTGGTAGTTTGATAGTTATGGCATTAAATAGGTTAATTAATTTGGGTAGAATGGTCATTTTTATTATGTTAGCTCGTCCTACCCATGAGCAATCAATGTTTTTCCAATTGTTTAGATTATATATATTATATATATTGCTGTTGTGATGTGTTGGAGATATATAGATGATAATTTATGTGCATTTATTTTGTATCCTGCAACTTTGCTAAAGTTGTTGATTATTTCTATTAACTTTTTAGTTGAATCTCTAGGATTTTTTAAGTAGACCATCATATCATCTGCAAGAGTGATAGCTTAGTCTCCTCATTGCCTATTTTAATACATTCAATTTCTTTTTCTTCTCTAATTGCTACTGCTAGTGTTTCTAGTACAATGTTAAATAATAGAGGTGACAATGAGCATCCTTGTTTCACTGCTGAACTTATTGATTCTTATTTATCCCCATTGCAGATGATGTTTGTTGATGGTTTTAGATATATACCATTTATTATTTTTAGGAACAGCCCTTCTATTCCTAAACTTTCTAGTGTTTTCAGTAAGAATGGGTGTTGTATTTTGTCAAAGGCTTTTTCAGCATCTGTTGAGATAATCATGTAATTTTTGTTGGTTTGGTGGTTGATATGGTCAATTATGCGGATGGTTTTCCTAATGTTAAACCATTCTTGCATTCCTGGTATAAATCCCACCTGATCATAATGAATAACCCTAATGATCACTTGCTGGAGTCTTTCTGCTAGTATTCTATTTAAGATTTTTGCATCTATGTTCATTAGGGAGATCGGTCTGTAGTTTTCTTTCTCTGTTTTTGATCTACCTTTTTTTCTATGATTTGTTCTTTAGCTATCTGATTTTGGAGAATCATATTATTTAATTTCCAATTTTCCAATCATATTATTTTAATTTTCAATTAGTTTTTGATTTGCCTGTCCATGTGCCCTTACTTATTATTATTATTATTATTATTATTATTATTGCATTATGATCTGAAAAGGTTACATTTATTATTTCTGCTCTTTTGCATTTGTTTGCCATGTTTCTATGCCTTAGTACATGGTCAATCTTTGTGAATGTACCGTGTGCAGCTGAAAAGAAGGTGTATTGCTTTTTGTCCCTATTTATTTTTCTCCATATATCTATTAAATCTAATTTTTCTAGGATTTCATTCACCTCTCTTATCTCTTTCTTATTTATTTTTTGGTTTGATTTATCTAGATCTGATAGAGGAATATTTAGATTTCCCACTAGTATAGTTTTACTATCTATTTCCTCCTTGAGCTCTGCCAGTTTCTCCTTTAGAAATTTGAATGCTATACCATTCGGTTCATACATGTTGAGTACTGTTATTTTCTTATTATCTATACTGCCTTTTATCAGGATGCAATTACCTTTTCTATCTCTTTTAATCAGATCTAGTTTTACTTTTGCTTTATCAGAAATCATGATTGCCGCTCCTGCCTTCTTTTTCTCAGTTGAAGCCCAAAAGATTTTGCTCCATCCCTTGACCTTAACCCTGTGTATGTCTACCTGCCTCATTTCTGGTCTTCAATTTGCTTATTTCATTTGATTTCTGAACCTCAATTTCCAATTGTGAAATTCTGCCTTTAAAACTGTTATTTTCTATTTGAACTATTTCTCACTTTTCTTGCCAGATCTCTTCCATCTTTCTCATGATCTCAGATTTAAACTCTTCAAGAGCTTTTGACCAATTTCCATTTTGGGGGGAAGGTTTGGATATCTTTAATTGTTTGTCCTCCTCTGTTTTCTGTTTTTTTTTCTGTGCAGAAGTTATCAAGTGTTAGAGTTTTTTTCTTAGTCTTTTTGGTGTTTATTTCTTGGGCCTTGCTTGGCATCATTATGCTTTCTCAGTCAGAAGTCTGACTCAGGCAAGCGGACTCTCTTTGTATGGAGCTAAGGAGCAGTTTTTGCCTGAGGCTACTTTGCGATTCTCCTGGCTTCCACTGTCTACTAGGCCTCTGCTGCCCACGGCCCCTCTCAGTCTCACTCCTGCATCCAAGGTCTGTGCTCCCCAGCCTCTTGGGGTCTCTGGTCTAGCTGTTTTCAGGGTCAAGCCCCCGTGGTCCTAGTTGGCTGCCCAGAGCCCGGACATTGGCCTACACTTGCTCCTCCACCTGAGTCTCAGCACACTGAGATGCTTCCACTGTCCACTTCCTCTCTCAGCTCCACTCCTGTGCTCAAGGTCTACACTCTCCAGCCTCCTGGGTTCTCAGGCCTTGCTGCTCTCAGGGGCAAGCAGTGGTGCCAGTTAACTGCCAAGGAGCTAGATTTTGTGCCCCTGCTCGCTCTAATTCTGGAGTGCAGCCTCTGACTCTGGTTCTGTGGGTGGGGTGGGGGAGGGTTGATCAGCTAGTGTTTTGATGGGAACTATTCCCCCGCCTCTCATAATGTGGAAGTGCCCAAATCCTGTGTACCTTCGATAGTGCGCCCTATTGTGGGGTCCTTTCTTTCATCTGGATTTGTTTTTTTTTTGTCCTTTGGAGGTATGCTGGTGGTCGGTAGTGAGGAGAGTAAAAGCGCCCTGCTTCCACTCTGCAGCCATCTTAACCACAATTTTTTTTTTAATGTTCAGATTCTTTGGTTTTTTTTTTAAACCCTTACCTTCTGTCTTGGAGTCAATACTGTGTATTGGCTCCAAGGCAGAAGAGTGGTAAGGGTAGGTAATGGGGGTCAAGTGACTTGCCCAGGGTCACACAGCTGAGAAGTGTCTGAGGCCAGATTTGAACCTAGGACCTCCCGTCTCTAGGCCTGACTCTCATTCCACTGAGCTACCCAGCTGCCCCCCCCCCCAGATTCTTTGTTTTTATATACTCATTTTTTTTGTCTGTTTCCTGATTTTTGATTTCTTGTAAATTATGGCATCTGCTCTGCACTTCTGGAGAGAAGGTCCAGTCTGGTCCTGCTGCTACTTTCTTCAGATAGTGTTTGCCTAGCCCTTGCCTTTCTGTCTTAGAAGTACTACTAGGACAGAAAGTAAGGATTAATATATATACTAGATGATTATTTAAGATCTGTTCTTACATCATACATTTAGGTAATGCTTTTTGCCATGACTGACAGTCTTTCTCAGTTCTTTGAATATTGAACAAACCATTGACTTAAAAAGAGATTTATGTGCATGTGTGGGTGTGGGTATGCACACACACGCACACAAACAGGAAAAGGAAAGAACAGGTTTTGAACTGGTATGCATGAAATATTAAGAGATCATGAGATTGGATTTTAGCAAGTAGGGTTCCTCACTGAAAGACTTGTGGAGAACTGGAATGAAATAGTGTAGGACAAGGGAGTGGTTGGATTGCACCATTAGATGGAGTTACAGATCCATTGAATTAATGAGATCTTCTACCAGGTCCCCACCCTAAAACAAATTTTCCAGAGGTGCTTCCCACTCTATAGGGGAACTGCCCCAAGGCTCACTTGGACAACTAATTGACCATATTGTTGGGTCAGACAGGATCCAAAATAAAATCTTGTTTGACTTTTTTTTTTAATCCTTTCCTTCTGTCTTAGAACCAATACATAGTATTGTTCTTGGAACAGAAGAGTTATTGGTTCTAAGACAGAAGAGTGGTAAAGGCTAGTCAGTGGGGGTTAAATGACTTGCCCAGGGTCACACAGCTAGGAAGTGTCTGAGGTCGGATTTGAACCCAGGACCTCATTCCACTGAGCCATGTAGCTGCCCCCCCCCATCTGTTTGCCACACATAACCTGGTCACTTCCTGCCTTTCTAGGCTTTTTATACCTATTACTACATATATAGTATATAAAACATACTATTTTATATTTATTACTCCCTATCCCCACTCCAATCTAATGAAATTTGACTTCTTGGTATTCCTCCCACAAAAAGCTTCATTTCTCAGCTGTGGGCATTTTCATTGACTGTCACCCATGCCCAGAACACTCCCTTTTTGTTGCACACAAAAGAATAGCATGGTCCTATAAGGATAATGGCAGGGTTAAGTATAGGGTTTAAAGTCTGAAGCCCTGGGTTGAAATCCTGGCTGTACTATTTACTACTTGCTTGATCTTGGACATAGTCATTTCTCTAGGACTTGGTTTCCTCATCTGTAAAATGAAAGGGTTAACTTCCAAGGTCCCCTCCTGATCTGATTGTATTAACCTATTATTATAAATAATTTAGAGGCAGACTAGCCCCAGGCCAAGATCTCCTGGTCTTAGTAAGGGCAAAAGGGCAAAGGCCTGGCAAATGGGGCTAAATGATTTGCCTAGAGTCACACAGCTAGGAAGTGTCTAAGGTCAAGTTTGAACCCAGGTCCTCCCCACTCCAGGCCTGGTGCTATAGCCACCCTCCCCCTCCCTTCTTTTCTTTTTGTTTTAATCCCATGTTCTCTTACTTACAACACTCTACTGGACTGCTTCCATTTGCCCTAGTTATTGACAAATCTATTCCACTCTCCACAAATGTGTCAAAAAGCCAGAGCCAAATCCATCCAATGGAAGTGATTCATTATTGAGATGTTAACACGATCCTGAATGAAATAAGCCATCTGAATGATGATGCAAGAAACAACAATCGGGACATTTGGACAAGGATAAAAAGGTTTAGTTTAAAAAAATCATTAACATGTAATTTTATTTCCTCTCAGCCCAGACTGAGGGACGAGACTAACCATCTGCCTTACTCATAACAGCTTCTGTTGGACAAACTTTAAAAGAGCAGTGGTGTTGGAATCACAGAACGTTTGTACCAGAACAGAACCATAGAAGGTCAGAAGTAGGAGGAACCTTAGAATCATAGAATATCAAATATCACAGTCAAAGGAGGCATCCTAGCAAGCAACTAGACCCACCTCCTCATTTTGCAAATGAAGAAAGTTCCAGAAAGATGAAGCAACTTCACCTAGATCCCCCAGCTAATTGTGACAGAACTAGCAATCGACCCCCAGGTCTTTTTTATTTTCATTCTAGTGCTCTTCTCCCTACATCTACCCTTTCTCCCTCTCTTAGATGGGCCAGTGGCTGCAGCAGGACGGGACCACAGAATCTCAGCACTAGATTAACAGCAGCATTCATGAGGGTTCATAGCTCTTAATGCACCTAAAATGATTGGTAACTATTACAGCCAAGTCTCATGTATGAATAATGAATCTCCTGAAGTGGTCATGTATTCAAATTGAATCTTTTCTGAAGTTATAATTATTTATAGTATAGTATTTATTTCTAGCCAAATGGAAATATGTAGTAGAAATTCAAATAATTTAACCAAGGGAATTTATTATCTGCACTAACTGGGATCTTGATGTATTTCATTTGATCATGAAAATTGCCCAGTAAGGAATTTCCATTTTACAAAGGAAGAAACTGAGGAAAGGAACTGTCTTGCCTAAAATCACATATTGAGTCTGTAGCAAAGCTATTACCAAGTGGCTTAATTCTCTATAAAATGCTTTTCCCACGATAGCAAAAGTATAGAGAGAAGTACACAAAAGATAGTCTTGGGCATATACATACATATATATATATATATATATATATATATGCAAGAATTTGGGTAGAAGAACCCCACAAGAAATACAACAGTAGAAAAGTAATGTGTAAACTGTATACTCTATACCAGTGATGGTGAACCTTTTAGAGACTGAGTACCCAAATTGCAACCTTCATACTGCATGTGAGCTCGTTTCCCCCCACCCCCGCTTTAACCCAGACAGGAGAAGGAGGAAGCACTCCCATTGGGCTGCTGGGAAGAGGGGCAGGTCATGTGGAAAATATTCTCATATGCACATGGAGAGGCAGAGGGGAGCGGCCCCCTCCAGCACGCATACCATAGGTTCGCCAACAAGGCTCTATACTAACTGAAGAGCATGGGATACATTTTCCCATAGAACAGTAAGATAGGTTTCTCATTTTTTTAAAAAACCCTTACTTTCCATCTTAGAATCAATACTAGGTATTGATTCCAGGACAGAATAGCAGTAAGGGCTAGGTAATAGTGGTTAAGTGACTTGTACAGGCTCATAGAGCTAGGAAGTGTCTGAGACCAGATTTGAACACAGGAACCTCCCATCTCTAGCTCTGGCTTTCAATCCACTGAGCCACTTACCTGCTCCGTCTCATTTTCTAAAAACCTTACATTCTGTCTTAGTGTTAATTAAAAGACAGAAAAGAGGAAATGGCTAAGCAATTGGAGTTAAGTGACTTGCCCAAGGTCACACAACTAGGAAGTGCCTGCAGTAAGATTTGAACCCAGGTCCTCCCAACTCTTGCCCTAGCACTTTATTCACCGTGCTCCAAATTTGTCATTTTGAAAAAGGAAATTTTACTTGAGGGGGAAGAGGGGTTACAACCACCAAAGTATATATTAAAATTTCTTGAGAGTTATTATGGGCAGTCTGCTGTTTTACTCCTACCTTCAAGGTATTCTCATTGGCTCCACCCCTTCACTCCATACTCTAGCACCAAATTCTTCTGAGCTGGATTTAGCAACACTTAACACCATAGAAAAGAGCAACAATTGTCTTTAAAATAATAAACATTACCACCACAAAGAAATACAGTAATCATTCCCAACAGTCATGACTCCAAATACCTGTCCTCCCAAACCCTCAGGGACAGAAGGGAATGAACCCAAATTCTTCCTCATTTCTGTCCTAGGCTGCTCTAGTTCATGAGAAATTTGGTGGCTTATACTCAACCTCCTATCTTCCCAATGCACCAGGAGTTGGGGATTGTCCCAGTTACTCAAGGCAGGAGGTCTATAGAACACTTGAGCTGCAGTGTTGGAAATTTCACTCCTACATATAGCTTCTAGAAAAACATGACCTCAGCACTGGTCTCTCCAGCTCTTCCTCCACAATTTTGAAGCTCATCATGATGCAGAAAGGTAAAGCTCTTAAGTGTTTAATTGTCATCTCTATGGAGTTATCTTTTAGAGAAATAGAAAACCAACCTAGATACTAGGTCACTAAATATTTATTGGAAATATAAACCTGGACCTCCCACTGGCAACACAAACTCAAAATTTCAAAATGGAAACTCATTATCTTCTCCTAGACCAAATTTCCTTCAAACTTCTCTTTTTTTCTAAATAAAGCACTAGATTTAGTGATAGGAGTTCCTGGATTCAAATCTGGCCTCAAATATATCCTAGCAACATAATCCTGGGCAAATCACTTAATCCCAATTGCCTAATCTCTTCTGTTTAGAATTGATACCAACACAGAAAGTAAGGGTGGTTTTTTGGGTTGTTTTTTTTTTTTTTAATGGCAGGGGGCAAGTAGGTGGCTTAATGGACTGAAAGCCAGGCCTAGAGATAAGAGGTCTTGAGTTCAAATATGGCCTCAGATACATCCTAGCTGTGTGATCTTGAGCAAATCATTTAATCCCATTTACCTACCTCTTGCCTTTCTGTTTTAGAGTTAGTTGTCTCTAAGACCAAATGTAAGGGTTTAAGAAACAAAACCTTCTTTCTTTTGAGGTTTGCAGAGACCCTTTAGATTCACAACTTGAGATTCATCCTCTGTTCTTCTCTACTTCATTCACCATTTCTAATCAGTTGCTAAATATTATTAGTTCTGCCTCAACACTATATCTCATTTGCGCTCTACTCATTTCTCTACTTACATTTCTTACACCCTCGTTCAGGCCTTCATCACCTCTGTACTGTCACAGCACCCTATTAACTGGATTCCAAACTTCTAATTTCTGCCTATTACAATACATTCTTCACCCAGCTAACTATCAAGATAATCTTCCCAACCCTGTGGAAAACTGGTTCAGAGAAAAAAAATGAGAGAAGCCCAAGTTTTAAAGACTATGCTTCCATCACTAAAACCATCCATCATTCAAAATAAGCCTCATACAGGAGATACTAGATACTACATATTTGTATCCAGGTATTAGATACTGAGGTGTTAAATATAATGAATACTGTCTTCCAAAAGAGAATAGAGGAGGCAGCTAGGTGGCTCAGTGGATTGAGAGACAGATCTGGAAACAGGGGGTCTTGGACTCAAATCTGGCCTCAGACACTTCTTAGCTGTGTGACCCTGGGCAAGTCACTTAATTCCTAATTTCCTAGTCCTTCCTGTTCTTCTGCCTTAGGACCAATACTTAGTATCAGTTCTAAGATCGAAAGTTAAAATTCCTTGCCAGCTCCAGGCGGGGAGAAGGAGACAATTTGGCCCATATAACTTTGAAAATTTTATGTGGAAATCTTTTATTAAAATAAAATAAAAATAAGACAGATAGTAAGGTTAGAGAAAAAGAAGGAGAGAGTAGGAATTTGCCAGATATGGCATGTACCAAATAATGTAAAAATTACACAAGAATCATGTAACAATCAGCTTTGTGGAGAGTTTGACCACTGGTTTATTAAAATAAAGATAAAAATTAATATCAAATTAGGAGAGCAACTAGGTGACTCAATGGATGGAAAACCAGGTCCAGAGATGGGAGGTCCTAGGTTCAAATCTGGCCTCAGACACTTCCTAGTTGTGTGGGACCCTGGGCAAGCTACTTAACCCCCATTACCTAGCCCTTTCTACTCTTCTGCCTTGGAATCAATACACCATATTGATTTAAGATGGAAGGTAAGGATTTTAAATATATATATACATATGTACATATGTATATATATATTCAACTAAGGCAACTCTAACTATCTAAATAAAATGTTATTACCGAATTGATAGTCAAAGGATTTGAACAGGCAATTTTCAGAAGAAGAAATCAACGTTATCAATGGCCATATATAAAATAGCCATACCAAAAAATATCTCTAAATCACTAGTGGAACAGGTGACCACCATTAGATTTTGAGCTTTTGAAAAGTAGAGCCTTCCTTTTTCTTTTCTTTGTATCTCCTGCACTTAGCACAGTGTCTAGCAAATAGTAAGTGCTTAATAAATGTTAATCAACTGATTGAGTGATAAAGAGCTGATGGACTCAACATAAGAGTTTGCACACCACCATTCAGGAATTTGTTTTGCTTAACCACATGTTTATATTTCTTGTTTCTCAGTAGCATTAATGGGGATAGGGAAGAGATGAGAGGGAGAGAAGATGTCTTTATTTTTTTAATTATTTAAAAACAAAGGTAAATCATTGTGAAGCTTGTGGACTATGTTTTTGAGTGAATGAATATTTTTAAATGAATATCTTGAATATAAGTGGATTTTCTATGGGATCTCTATCTAAGAAGGAGTTTCCAGGTACTACCAAGATTCAGAAAGAATTTTGTCTGACAACCTTCTGGTTATTAATATCACAAGAAGAATAATGCAAAGAAAAACATTTCCAAGCAGTTTTTGCCACAGTCATGGAGGCTAACTGAGGCAAAGGACAAAAAGAAGAATTTCCTATAAATAATCAAGCCCTCTAGATTTTCCCATTTGCAAGCGAAATTGTGCAGACTAAATCCTAGCACAGAACAATGTTGGATAATTACTAAAAAAAAAAATCTGATTAATTATCCTACTAGACAAGGCAAGTAGATGAAGAGTGTTTTTCTGTTCAGGCTATGATATGTGCTTGTAAGGACAACCTATGGAATCAGTTCCTCAGTACATATTTGCAAATAGATAATGAACTTAGGTTCAAATCTGGCCTCAGACACTTCTTTTCTGGGCAAGTCACTTAACCCCCATTACTAGCCCTTATTACTCTTCTGCCTTAAAACAAATATTTAGTACCAATCTGAAGAGAAGGCAAGGGTTTAATTTTTTTTTATTTTTAAAGCTATGTTTATTTTTTTAATTATTTTTCCATGTTTACATGATTCATTTTCTTTCCTTCCCCTCTTTTCCCTCCTCTCTCCCAGAGCCAATAAGCAATTCCACTGGGTTGTAAAAATGTTATCACTTGATATTCAATATTATTCATTTTTGCAATAGAGCAATCTAGAAAAAAAATTTAAAAATGAGGCAAGGTAGATTGATTTGAGGAATTTATGTAGTGGATTTAAGAGCCTAAGCTTCTTCCTGAAATAAGGACCCATATTTTTAACATCAGTATTTTTTTTTGATGGTTCTATATGACTGTGAGACAAAAGTATGTAAGAATTAGTTTTTACCAGTGAGTGAGAACTGCTTGTTAAATTTTCAGTATGGACAGTTATACCTCAGAAATTGGCAAATGGCTATAGTAAATCAAGACTTATATTTATTGTTTTATTGATTGTTCAGAATTAAGGGAATGATGGGAAAATGTCAGTAACACAACTTAAACTTAAAAGTGTGTTATACAAAGTTTTAAAAAAATTTAGAGTCAATTCCTAAATATTTACCAGCATTCTGCTGGCTATCAATCATGGAATACTATATAGTCTCTACAGATTTAAAATTGAGGATCTCCCAAAGAGAAGTCCATTCATATAAGTATAAGTAGGCTGACATACATTATGAACAAAGGGGGGTGGTGTCAAGATACCACCACAGAGGGGATATGATTGGAAAATGAGGAGGGCTAGTGAGATGATGAGCCTGATAGATTGACAGACAGTCGTTCATGGGCTCCACTAGTATGCATGGAAAATGAAGAAAGCTAGCAGAAGATGCCTAGAACACTAAGTGAACCTTCTATTGCGAATCTACAAGAACAATAATGCTGAATGACCAAATTATAGAAATAAAAATTATATTGAGTATATCAACATCTATGGGATATAAAGCAGTAAAGAGTAAATCTGCAGCCCAGATTCACACTAATAAGAAAGGAAAAGAGAATAATAATAGACTGAATTTGAAGTTATAATAATTAGAATGGAATGAATTATGATCTTTGTCACAGAGTGTCCATATTGATGAAATAATGAACTTTAAGATATGTGCAAATATCTGTGTGGGCACTACAGTAGATTTCAAGATGAAAAATTATACCTGCCCTTGAGGAATTTATATTCTAATTGGAAAGATGAAGCCTGTACACAAGTATAACATTATATATTTGTAGCACTTCGCATTTTCATGACACTTTATTCGCAAACATGTTATCTCCATTTTACAGGTGAGGAAACAGGTCCAGAGAGGTGATATAACTTGTCCACCACAATCCCAAAGCTAAAATATGTCAGGGCTTGGACTCAGAATAGGTCTCCTGAATACTGATGCTCTTTCCAAAGTATCACATTGCCTCTAAATAAATAAATTCACACACATACGTGTATATATGTATAGAAATAATCGTGAAATTTAAAATGAGTTAAGTGTAAAGGAATGACATGGCAAAGTCACTAAGATAGTGATCACTTCCACTTGGAAGGATCAGGGAAGACTTCATGGAAGAGGTAGAAAGCTATTAAGTTATATAAGATGAAGGGAGGAAGGAGGTCTCTTTCAGTATTGGACCATGGAAATTGCTACACGTGAAGATGATGGAGAAGATGAAATCAGGAGAATTTGCCTGAAACATATTGTTTACAAAGAGGAATACCATGTGATAAGATATTTGCATTTCTATCTTGTGTTGCCTTCCAGGGAAACAAACTCCATGCATTTATTCCCCATGTGTGATTGAACCCCAAAACTAACTCTTCTCAATTCACATGAAAATCTTCATTGTACTACCTGGCATTAGAGAAAGAAGTCTCAGTTTCCTTTTATCTGTGCCTCATCTTCCATTCCTGAAATCATGCCTTCCTCTGCCTATTCATCTCCTGATCTTCATCACAATCTCAACCTATTAACCTTCCTCCTCCTCAATAAAGCTTTCCTTTCTGGTAGAATGATCTCTCCCTTAATGAATCTTTTAGACCACTCTGTTTGATCTTTCCTTTATATTACTCAGATTCTAATTCTCCATTTTTCCAAAAACAAATATTTGCAAAAATAGTAGTTTGGGACAGCTAGGTGACTCAATAGATAATCAGGCTTGGAGATGGGTGATTCTGGGTTTAAATTTGGCCTCAGCTACTTCCTAGCTTTGTGAACCTGGGCAAGTTACTTACTTCCTTAATCAATACATAGTGTTGATTCTAAAACAGAAGGTGAGGGTTAAAAAAAATTTTTTTTAATTGCAGCTAGGTGGCAGAGTAGATAGGCCAACCTGAAGTCAGGAAGACTCATCTTCCTAGGTTCAAATATGGCCTAAGATATTTACTATCTATCCCTTAACCTTCTTTGCCTCAGTTTCCTTATTTGTAAAATGAGCTAGAGAAGGAAATAGCAAACCATCCCAGTATCTTTGCCAAGAAAACTAAAATTAGGTCTCAAAGAGTTGGACACAATTCAAAAATGACCAAATAACAAATTTGTAAAAACCGATTACCTTTAAGATACAAAAAAGTTACACATTAATTCATGAAGACCTTATCCTTTCCAAGTTTGGGGAAATAAGATATTTTTTCAATGCAGGTCTTTATATACAATAAAAAATTATTTGTCAGATGATGCTTATATTAAAGAACAAATTATAAAAGTAAAAATTATGTTGACTATATCAGTAACATGGAAAAGCACATCAACATTTGTGGGATGTAAAGTAGAAATACCATTAATCTAGAGCCCAAATTCATGCTAGTAAGAAAGGAAAAGAATAAATTAATAGGTTGAATTTAAGGTAAAAATCATTAGAAAAATTAACCAGTTAATACATCATAAAGTAACTGCTAGAATTAGTAATTTGCTAAATAAAAGTAAAAGAACAATAGAATAAAATGGAAGTTTTTTTAAAAATCTAATAAAATTGATAAAACATTATCAAAGTCCATCAAAAAGAAGAAAATAAATGTTACAAAAATTAGATAAGAAATGAGATAAGAAAAATGCAACAAATGAAGGAATTGAGTAATTCATAAGAGGTTTTTATAGAGATATATGCCAAGAAAACGGAGAATGTAAAAACATAAAATACTCTAAGTTCTCAAAATAGGAAATAATAAATTTTAATAAAACAATTAGAAATAGAAATGAAATGAGCTGAGTGTTCTAAAACAAAAAACCTAGGACTAAATGACTTTACAATAAGAACAAAGGGTATGTAACTCTCACATACACTTTTTTTCTTTTTCTTTTTGACGAAGTAGGTAGACAGCCAATCTGGGAGTCAGAGAAGCTTCTATTACACACTGGTTGTGTGACTCTGAACAAGCCATTTAAACTCTTGGTATCCTCAACTTGAAGTACAAGTTGTAGATATGCATTGGTGGAAGGAGTTTTTTACAAGAGTTCTCAGAGAAATCATATGTGCAGACTATAATAATAACAAAAAATCATTAAAAAGGAGATTGAGACAGATGTTATTCTACCTACTCTTTTTTGGAGTCAAATGTGATCCTGATCCCCAAACCTGATAAAGATAAGAGAGAAAAAGAAAAATATAGACCAATATCATTCTGGGGTATGCATGCAAAAATAGTGTCAAAAACAATATTTTAAGTACTGTCAAATACAAGTTAAACAGGACATCTTAGAATAAATTATTAGTCAAAATAGATTAATTTAATTATGTCTAAATGAAAATCTTTTGCATGACAAAAAGCATTACAGACAGAATAAAAAGAAATATATTAGAGGGGGAAATCCTTGCAATAGACATTTCTTTTTTTTTTTTTTTTAAACCCTTACCTTCTGTCTTGGAGTCAATACTGTGTATTGATTCCAAGGCAGAAGAGTGGTAAGGGCTAGGCAATGGGAGTTAAATGATTTGCCCAAGATCACACAGCTGGGAAGTGTCTGAGGCCAGATTTGAACCTAGGACCTCCTGACTCTAGGCCTGGCTCTCAATTCACTGAGCTACCCAGATACCCCACAATAGACATTTCTTATAAAAATATGGCACCTCAAATCTATTAGGAATTGGCATAAAGTTATTAATAAGATGTATTCCCAATATATAGACAGTCAAAATATATGAATAGTAATTTTCAAAATGAGAAATGAAAATGATCAATATTTTTTAAAGTAGGGAAAATAATCACATAAATAAATTGAAATAATTCAAAAATATTTTACATTCATTAGATTGGCTAAGAGTTAAAAATGAAGAACATTCAATGCTAGGAGAGGCTATGGGAAATAGGTATAACATTACATAACTGATAGAGCTATTAATTGGCATAATTTGTTAGAAAACAATGTCTTTCTACAATAAAAGCTACAAATTTGTTTGTAACCTTTGAGCGAGGATTTTGCACTAAGAATCTGGACTACTAATGAAGCTGCCTTATTCTGAAGTAATGTGATTACATCTTTACCCAGAAGGAAAGAAGGAGAAATCTCAAGTGTCCAAAACCATAGCTATAACTATGTTAGTCAATTATTCCTTCTTTATCTTCTTCCCAGTGTTTTTTTTTTCAATACCCTGACACTGTCAGTTACTCTCAACCTGGCTGAAGCTCATCCTGGGAAATATGAAGACTTTCCTGGCAGAATAGGTGGACATGGACTTGTTCAGCAGGCTATGAAAGGGGTGGAAGCAGCCTCTGTGGAGTGCTTAGAGCTTAGTCAGACATCAAAGGCACCAAGGGCATTCATTACATTCTGAACCACCATCAGGCATCTGGTCTTTTGGCTTATCACTGGATTTCAATGGCTCTTGAAAAGAGTGAGACTAGTTTGTGCTACTCTGGCTTCCCTTAAATCCAAATTTATGCACGAATCAAAAGATATCACCAGTGATGTCATTTTGTCCTCTTTGAGTATGAAGGACAACAACCAACCACTATATGTTTAGTTCATCAGAGTTCCCATTTCTTGCATGCTAAGCATCTCAGGAAGAAAGAGCAAACGAGCTTATAAGGAAGCATCAAAATACTGGCAAAGATATTAGAATCATCTCTCTGCAATGAAATATACAATACTAAAAGATAACTGTACCAGTAATGTGAAAACAATAGTACCATGTGAAGTCCAGAGGGAAAATCTCTACCAAAGTAGGAGTGGACTATAGGGACCAGGGAAGGCATCCTAAAGGAGGCACCATTTGAGTTTGGGGTTTAGGGGGTTTGGTTTTGTTTTTATAACCTTTACCTTCTGTCTTGGTATGAATTCTAAGACGGAAGAGCAGCAAGGGCTAGGCAATGGGGGCTGAGTAACTTGCTCAGAACCACACAGCTAGGAAGTGTCTGAGGCCAGAGTTGAACCCACATCCTCCAGACTCCAGACCTGGTTCTCTGTCCACTGTGCTACCTTACTTTTGAGTTTGGCTTTAAAAGTCAGGGGGCAGGCAGCTAAGTGGCTCAATGTAATGAGAACCAAGCTCGGAGATGGGAGGTCCTGGGTTCAATTCTAGCCTAAGATACTTCCTACTTGTGTGATCCTGAGCAAGCCACTTAACCCCCTTTACCTAGTCCTTATCACTCTTCTGCCTTGGAATCAATATACAGTATTGATCTAAGATGGAAGGTAAAGATTTTTTTTTAAAAAAGGGAGTAATCCAGCAGATAAAATTGATGCCCAGAAAGTATTTACTTACCCATGGAGTGAATAGAAGAGGTGAGGTGTATAGGACTATTCAGATTATTAACAGCTTTTCTGTCTTCTTTTATTCACATTTTCCTTCTTTCTTTGCATTTCCAAAGTTTTGCTATATCTGAAGAGGGGACCATTCTGACCTACTACTGAGTAGAAATGCAAAGTGTTAACTCTCAGTATAGGTCAGGGCTACATTTCAGAAAGTGGGAGAGAGAGAGAGATTCCTGAGAATTTAAAAAAAATTTTTTAAGGGTTTTTAATGTAGGGAAGTGAAAACAGAGTCCTTCATCTAGTCATTTCTAATTTTCCTTGACTGCAATGGAAAGGAAGCATTTTCAGAAACAGGCTCCAACCCTCAAAAGATAAAACTACGATTAATTATTTGTTTAATCTTTTCTCCAAGTACATTACTGTTAATTGCCCTTTGAAAATAATGGACATATGTAATTTGAGAAATGGCCAACAAATTGTAGTACATGAATGTAATAGAACATTTCTGTGCTGTAAGAAATAATGAATATGATGAATACAGAGAAGAATGGAAAGATCTATGTGAACTGACACATAGTAGTAGGGTAAATAGTCTAGTAAACAATAGATGCAATAAATAAAACATAAAGGAAAGAACAAATATCACAAATCAATTGGAAATTAATATTATAGAATTGCAAAAAAAATAAACACAGTCCCAAAGAAGAAATGAGAAGACCCTCTCATACCTTCTCAGAGATGGGAAATCCACAGGTATGAAACATTGCATATACTGTATTTTCTAGGGCTTTGATTTTGATTGGTTTTGCTGATTTTTTTTTCTTTTTATCCTTTAAAAAAATTCTTTAAGATAGTTTTGGGGAAAATGAGCAGAGGAGGGATAATGGGAAAAAATGGAGGCAATGTAAAAACTCAAGGTTTCAATAAAAATGTGTTTAAAAATAAATCGATGGGCACTGCTTATGGATCATGCTGGTCCATCTTCAAGAAGGGCCTTTGACAGCCAGGCAGGGAACAAAGGACAGTGTGGGAAGGCTAGCCAGTAAAAGGTTGCTGATAGCATCTAATGATCACATGTGGGGCTATCTTAGAAAAAGGCTTTTAAGGTATTCCTCTCATGACAATGAAATTGAAAATGCTAGGTAACACAAGAAGCCCCTAGGCAGGTCCAGTTTCCACTCTGACTTTAAGACTCTTGGCCGGAGTTCTAAAACTAAAAATAATGGAGGTTGAAGATAGCTTTAAAAAACAGCAACAAACACTGTAAAATGAGGGGGTTTGATTTGATGACCTTGAAGATCCCTTCAACTATCATTTTATGTTCCTGTGCCTTTCATACAGGCTTGCTACTGCTGATGAAGGCCACATAGCACAAAGGAAAGGGTATTGGACACAGAAACAGGAATTATGGGTTCAAGTCCTGTCTTGGCTGCGACTATGATCCTGGGCCAATTACTTTTCTTTCTTTCTTTCTTTCTTTCTTTCTTTCTTTCTTTCTTTCTTTCTTTCTTTCTTTCTTAAACCCTTACCTTCTGTCTTGGAGTTAATGCTGTGTATTGGCTCCAAGGCAGAAGAATGGTAAGGGTAGGCAATGGGAGTCAAGTGACTTGCCCAGGGTCACACAGCTGAGAAGTGTCTGAGGCCAGATTTGAACCTAGGATCTTCTGTCTCTAGGCCTGGCTCTCAATCTACTGAGCTACCAAGCTGCCCAGCTGCCCCCTACTTTTCTTTTCTGAGATTCAGTTTTCTCCCCTGTATACTGGAAGGGGTTAGAGTAGTTGATCTCTAAGATTTCCTTCCAGCTCAGACATTCTATCATTCCTTGTTCTTTCAGTTCCCTCCCAACTCAGCTTATGTTCTATCTCAAATTGAATTCTAAAATCCCTTTCAAATATGGCATTTTGTGTTCTCTGATTCTAAAATCTGTTGCAATTTTGACATTCTATATTCTATAACTTAAGTCCTAGCCTGTTCTGATATTCTTTGTTCTATAATCTGTGTATCAACTCTGACTTCTGAAATCTTAGGCCCAGATAAAGTCTAAGTATTTTTCAGTAGTCTCAATATATTGTGTCCAAATCCAGGGCTTCTCCTAAGAATGTCATAACTCAGCCTAATTTTATTCCTCACAAAAGGCCTTACATCTCCTGCAAGCACTTGGGCTGTTGGTTTATTGTTTCAAATAACAGGTTTGTTGAAAGCAAGAATGAACACAACTTTAATGGAGGGAATTTCCCACTAAGAGCTCTGCGCACTAAAAATATCATAGGCCTAGACCAGAGAGAAATACCAACAAACACTGCAAATAATTTGTGTCAGAACCCTTAGCAAAGCAATGAGAGAAGCTCCTCCCACTGAGCTCCATTCAACTCATTGTAGTCACCATAAATTCACTGTACTCTACTTAGCGCAATCCCCCAATGAAGGAATCCCAAAGCTCCCCTTCAAGTGCAAGTGCATCATCTTCACTACATACATAGAATAGCTTTAGTACCTCTCTGTCTTCCCCTTGCCTTATTTCTGGAGTCTTCAGGACTCCTATGACCTAGGATCCTCATTTCCCTAACAGGTGCCAACTTTAGAGTGCAATCAACTCTGTGCTGCCTAGCTCCAGGTAGGCTAGGTTTCTTGACCCATACTTTCTTAGTAAAATTCTCCATTTTCTGGGTGCCCCATCTTGCTCACAGGTGGCCACAGCTCCAGCTATTTCTCTTTCTTACTAGAGGAAACTAGGTATCAGAAGCAGCTAGATGTATGTTCAATTGTTTTAGTTAGGCCTGACTCTTTATGACCCCATTTGGGATTTTCTTGGAAAAAATGGTTTGGGAAATCACTTGGGAAAATGGTTTGCTGTTTCCTTCTCCATTTCATTTTACAGATGAGGAAACCAAGGCAAACTGAAATTAGTTTACTTGTCTAGGGTCACATTGCATAGTGTCTGGCACATAGAAGATGCTTAATAAATGTTTATCTCCTTCATTTGTATTTACTCTCCAACCCATATGGTTCACTCATTCAGAAATTCTTGCTAGTAGGTGCCTTCTGCATATGTCCTCAATTTTTATGCTCACTAATTTTTCCATTACTCTTACCAGATATCAGTCATCGTTTTGGCTATTCCTCAAATGAACTGATCTCACCCTCAGTGGATAGGATCCCTGTTTTCCCCTCTACTTCTCTTGTTTCTGTCTTGTTGCCATCCATTCTCTACTATCTCTTCTCACCTTCCAGGAAGTATTATCATAAGAGAACCAAGGTTATTATGATTCTGGACTAGTTAACACAACTATTTCTCTTTTTCAGACAGATCCCAGAACTCCACCTTATACACAAAAGGTCTTCTTCAGGTAGCCATGAATTCTTTTTTCACTCCCTCTCCTTAGCCATTCCCAGGCCTTCACTTCTAGCTTGTTAGGGTAGCTGAATTATGTTCCCCTTCCCTGCCTCAATGCTCAGTAGGCAGTTTTTTTTTCAGTCTTTTGGAGACTAGTGGAAGAAAAAAAGTGACATTTTCCATTTACCTTTTCATGTCCCAGGTGATTACCCTGAAGCTCAGAGAAGTCTCAAGATATTATCAATAACATTAAAGGTAGAAGAGTAAAGATGGCAGCCACTGCCTACTACAACAGTTAAGATTCTCATCCCTGTGACATAACTCTAAGGTCTCTTTTAGCTTTTACACCCTATTACCCATATGATCTATGATTAACAATTCTCATATTCAGCAGCCCTATGTGTATTGATTGGACCTGCTTGTCCCCTGAAGTTGGCAACATTTCTTTCCATCCACCCTATTATACCCTGGGCATGAAGGGGTCAGGTAGTGAAAAGGAGCCCTGCTGGGACCATTATTGAAAATCCTAGTATTTCTAGCTCCCCTTGAAGCCTTGTTCCTTTCCCATCCTCACCCTCCCATCCCAACCACTACTCTCTGCTCTTCACCAGAGATGGGAAGGAAGTGACTTACCCAAAGTCATATAGTAAATTAGTGATAAAGCTAAGACTAGAAGCCAGAGTCTCTGCTAGTCCAATACTCATCCCACTATACCAGTTTGTCTTTCATTTATTCTAAGAGAGCCATTTCAGAGTATGAAAGATCTTTAGAGAAGTTCTGAGAAAGTTTTCTCTTGCCTGCTGCCCACACAAACTAGGGAGGGCAAAGGAAGTGTTGGGTGAAAGTGAAAGGCTCTGTGTTGCAGAATTGTTCACTGGTTGGGCCCTCTGAGCCTATGTGTGATATGCCATATCTGTAATCAGAGAAATCCTCATGTGACTTCTAAGCCCTTAATGTGAGCCGTTTAAACCCAAGCCCTTAATTAACTTGGAAGAGTCCAAGAATTCCCATAGGGCATAGAGCACTAACCTGTCTGGCATATTCTGGGAACCAATCATGCATGAGAGGTCTTCTGCCTCCTGTGCTTGGGAATTCAAATTTAGGCCAATATAGGACTCTTGGTGAAGTAGGACTCTCTGTTAGTGTTCAGGGTCTGATCAATAAACATTTGCCAGCTAGGGCATACAGATAAACCTCTAGGGTCTAGTTTATTTAATTTCTGTGTAATTCAGGGCTAAGCATGAAACCATATTTTAACCTTTATTGCTGAACATCTTTCTAAAATGTCTAAGCTTAGAAAATGGCCTCAGAATCATAAACTCTCAAAATCTTAGGATTTTAAAACTAGAGGGTTTTAGAATCATGAACCTTCAGAGTCACAGGATCTCAGAGTTACAAGACACCTTAGGGCTCCATCAACAGAACATCTTACCTTGGAGTCAAGGAACCTCAACTTAAAGGCTTTCATTGTTGGGGAACTCACCACAAAGCAAAAGCATTTGATTCATTCAAATTGTAACCCAAGGACTTTGAGTGAATTCATGACCTGAAGGGATCTTTTTCCTCTCCTTACCTCAAGCCACAAACCTGGAATTTTACTCTGAGGGAAACACTGAAGTCAAGCTTAAACAAATTGTATTTATTTTAAATTTATTTTGTTATCTACCTATCTGTGTACATGTCTCTTCCGGTACAATACTAAACCCTTGATGGCAGGGCCTAGTTTATTTTTGCTTTTAGAAAATCCCAAGTACCTAGAATAATAGTATCTGGAACATAGTAGGAAGATCCATGTCTTTGTTATTTAATTGTTTTTCAGATATTTTCTTGGCAAAGATACTAGAGTAGTTTGTCATTTCCTTCTCCAGCATATTTTTACAGATGATGAAACTGAGGCAAACAAGGTTTAAGTGACTTGCCCAGAGTCATACAACTAATAAGTATCTGAGGTCAGATTAGAACTCAAGAAGATGAGTCTTCCTGACTCCAGACCTGGCTTTTTATCCACTGAGCCACTAAATATAAATATATATAAATAACAGGACATGATCCCTCCAACTCCCACACAAAAACTCAATATACATCTTAGGATATTAAAGTATGGGACTGCCTTTATTTCACCTATTTCACAGAAGATGTGAAGGAATCAGAGGAGCACATTACCAAATATAGATGCAAAAATAGCCTATTAGACTCAGGCAATCTTTCAAAAGAAAACACCGACTGGGGAGTGTAGAACAAATAGTTCCACTTCACATCAGACCTGCAGTATCTGAGAGACTCACAATAATAACAATACTTGCAAGGTCCAGATGTCTTGATCCCAATGTGCTGCCTCCCTCCCCACCACCTCTTGGGACCCTGAGTTTGGCTCAAGCACCACCATCCACATGCCTTTCCTGGCCCCCCACCCCCAGCTACTGATATACTCTGTTCAATTATATCATAGTTATTTTGAACAAATTTTGTGTAGATTTATATGTGTACATGTCAAGCAACAAGGTGGTGTGGTGGATGGAGCACAGACTCATCTTCCTATGTTCAAATCAGGCCTCAGATACTTTACTAGCTCTGTGAACATAGGAAAGTCACTTAACCCTGTTTGCCTTGGTTTCCTCATCTGTTCTATGAGCTGGAGAAGAAAATCATGAACCATTCTAGTATCTTTGCCAAGAAAACCCCAAATGGGTCATGAAGAGACAGGCATGACTAATAAGAAATACATGTTGTCTCGCTTAATAGAATGTAAAGTCCTTGGTGCTAATTTTGTCTTAAAAACCCGAGGTGTCTAGAATAGCATCTGGCACATGGTAGGGAACTAATGAAGAAATATTTGTTAAGTACCTACTATGTGCCAACCATTTTGTTAGGCATTGGAAATACAAAAATGAAATGGACTCTTCTCTTGAAGAGACTTATGAAAGAGATGATGCATAGATTTGCTGAACTTTATACAAATATATATATATAATATGCATATTATATATAATATATATAATACAACATAATAGATGCAAGGAAGTTTGGGGAAGAAGGTACTAGCCCCTGGAGTGGGAATCAAGAAAGGCTTCATGTAGAAGGTTGTGCTTGAGCTGAGTGTTAAAGGAAATAAGGAATCCTGTGATGTGGAGGTGAGAGGGCTCTGAATTGCAGGCATGAGGGATGGTTAATGTAAAGAGACAGAACCAGGAGATGGAATACCATGTGGAAGGAAGAGCAGAAAGGTCAATTTTGCTAGTAGCTAGCTAGTGTAGTGGATAGAGTGCCAGGCCTAGAGTCAAAAAGATTCATCTCTCCAAGTTTAAATGCTGCCTCACAAACTTATTAGCTAGGTGGCCCTTGGCAAGTCACTTAACCCTGTTTGCCTCAGTTTCTTCATCTGTAAAATGAGCTGGAGAAGGAAATGGAAAACCACTCCAGTGTCTTTGCCAAGAAAACCCCAAATGGGATCATGAAGAGTTGGACTTGACTGAAACAACTGAACAGCAATGACCCTGGCTAAACTAGAGTACAGTAAAGGGACAAAGCTTGGAAGTTAGGTTGAACCCAGGTTGTAAAGAACTTTGAAAGCAGAGGACTTTCCAGCTGATCCTAAGAGAGAACCACTTGAATTTATTGAGTAAGAGAAAGGGATGATTTGACCTATTTTCAAAGAAAGCCACTTTGGCAGCTAAGTGGAAGCTGGATTGGAGTAGGGAGAGACTTGATGAGGGAGACTATTTGAGTGATCATTGTACCAGTCCAAGGGAGAGGTGATGAGGATCTGAAACACCTAATAAATAAACACTTATTTGCTGATTGATGGATCCTTTCACACCAGGAGATTAAATTATTCATATATAAAATAAGTCTCAGATAAGATCTACTCTCTAGTGCCTTCCAGGTCTTACATTCTGCAATTCTTATCCCTCTAGGTGAGACAGGAAACAGTTCCAGTTAACAGAGGGTCCTTCTCAGTTAATTTTAATTAGTTTCTGGTTAATTTGGTTCTGCTAAAGTTTTGATGGTCAACCACACCCTCTGCAATGGTCTAAGCAAAAAAAGAGGTCCCTGTGGGATGGTGGTGGTTGGCTGCTGTCAGCCACCATGCACAGTCGAGGGAGACGGGCGCTCCATGCAAAGGGCACATCTCAAGTATCTCACGTTCCCAGGGCACCCACTCTCCCAACACTGCAGTGCCCTAGATAGTGGGATTTGCTGATCTCTCTGTTACTGCATGTTTAGCTGACTTGGTTGCAAACAGCATCACAAGAGATATTTCTGTATATGTGACATTCACTTCTTTGCTTCCATATGGTCTATAAATGGTTCCCTTGCCCCAGCCCTTCATGGGGTTTAGGCTCATTTCCTGGAGCCCATCATTTATAAAAGCCAAGAGGCAAAGGCAGTCAAGGGTTCCTTCCTCTGAGGATGGAGTTTGATATTGCCAGGGTTGCTAATGATAATGGGAGGAAGGAGGCAGACAAAGGAGAATGAGAAAGAAAGCAAGTTACTTGAAAATTTTGCTGGAAAAAGATGTCTTTCCTACATAGTTTAGAGCATCTTGTCCTAAAAAAATGGCAGCTTCATCTCCTCAAATCACAGAATGTCAAAGGTAAAAGGGTCCTTTGATGCACAGAACTTGGAACATCTGCTCTGCTTAAAGGGCCTTGGAATCATGGGCTCAGAAAGGCAAAGCAAAGACAAGAGCCTGAACTTGAGCCTTTAGTTCACTGATCTTCCCATTATGCCGAGCTGGAGGGGAGCAGACAGGGTCTTTTCTAAATCGTACACCACTAGCTTAGGATATAATTATGACCAAGTGGTTTCCTATCTCTGGATTTTAGGAGAAGATGATCCTTGATCTGTTTCCATCCCAAGGATTTTATAACACTGGAGGTAGAGTCAGGAGACCTGTTGTTCTCTAATTCTAATACTAGCTTTATGAGCTTAAATTCTGAGCCTCAGTTTCCTCCTTTCTGAAATGGAGTTAAAATGTCTTCATCACTGGATCATTGGGAGATGAGCACTCACATTTCTTTAAGGCTTTATGGTACATAAAATGCTTGTAGTGATAAATGGATAATGGATGGGACAAGAGTTTGAAAAATATAAAGGACTGTACAAGTGGACAAGATTCTATATTATTTTCATCAAAAATAAAAGGTAGATGACAGGCTTTCTATAATGGTCATTGAATCATCAGGGTTGATTTTTTTTAATGTTTCTTAAATGGAAAATTTTTTTAATGTTCAAGAAATGCTGGGTTGGGGGGGAAGCTGGGTGGCTCAGTGGATTGAAAGCCAGGCCCAGAGATGGGAGGTCCTGGGTTCAAATCTGGCCTCGACACTTCCTAGCTCTGTGACCCTGGGCAAGTCACTTAACCCCCATTGCCTAGCCCTTACCACTCTTCTACCTTGGAACCAATACACAGTATTGAATCCAAGACAAAAGGTAAGGGTTTAAAAAAAAAAAAAAGAAAAGAAATGCTGAGAAATATGCCATTAAGATACAGCCCTGATTCACTGATGGTATGCCCTTTGGCATCCTTCCTCATAAGGAGACCTGAGTAAGATTTTTGAGATCCTCTGTCCCCTCTCTCTATCCACCCCAACTGATCTTTTTAGTCCCCGATGTCAACCAAAGGAATAGACATGGTAATCTTTATTACTTTGGCCTCTAATATTCCAAAATTTTACTTTTTTTCTTTAGGATCCATATAGTAGTACAAAGTAAAATGGACTTAGGTTCTAGTCTCTGGTTTTGCTATTGTGATCTTGGACAAGTCACTCTCCCATTTCTAGGCCCAAGTTTCCTCATCTGCAAAATGGGAATAATAATAATAATAATGCTTAAATTATGTAACTCACAAAGTTGTCAGAATCAAATATAATAGTGTATGTGAAAGACTTTGTTAAGCCCTAAAGTAAACATTACAAATGGGTAGGACCTAACAGGGAAGAGCACTAGAATTGGAGTAAGAGTTCAAATCCAGCTCTCTTTTGTGACTTTAGTAATAATAACAATGATGATGATGATGATAGCTAGCATTTATATAGCACCTATTATGTGCCAGGTACTATGCTACAAATATTGTAAGTATTATCTCATTTGATCCTCACAATGGCCCTGGGAGGTAGATGCTATTATTCTCTCCATTTTAGAGTTGAGGAAACTGAGGCAAACATGGGTTAAGTGACTTGCCCAAAGTCACACAGCCAGTGTCTGAAACTAGATTTGCAATCAGAGATTCCCGACTTTAGAAGCACCTGGCTGCCAGGACTTTCTTTAAGCAAGCTATTTGAACCTCTCTGAACTTCATTTCCTTAATATGCAAAATGACAGAGATGAACTAGATTGTCTGTTAAGGTTGTCTCTAATTTCAAATTCCCATTAAGAAACCTGGGTTTGAATACCAGTCCTAAAGCTGAATAGCCTGGATGAATCACTTCCTCTTTTAGACTTCAGTTTCTTCATCTATAAAATGATAATAATGGGGGCTGTTAGTTGACTCAGTGGATTAAGAGCCAGGATTGGAGACAGAGGGAGTCCTGAATTCAAATCTGACATGGGACCCTTCCTACCTGACATGTGACCCTGGGTAAGTCACTTAACCCCCATTGCCTATCCCTTACTGCTCTTCTACCTTGGAACCAAAACACAATTTTAATTCTAAGACAGAAAGCAAGGGGATAGATAGATAGATAGATAGATAGATAGATAGATAGATAGATAGATAGATAGATAGATAGATAGATAAAATGGTAATAATAATATCCATACCATTGGACTCAGGATTATTGTGGGGAAAGTCAGTAGTCTGCAAGGGTAATTGGACTTTATTGAAACAGAAAACTAAGCCAGCTGTTCTAAAAAGCTGGCTGTTTTCTCCTTGAAAAATTCTTTAATTGCTCTCACCCCAACCAACGAAGAAAGAGAAGACCTAGGTCCTTCATTTCAACTCTGCCACTAATTAATTTTGGGTGAAGGGCAAGTCATTTTCCCCTTCTTGGTCTGAGTTTCCCCTTTTGGAAAATTAAGGTTTGGATTAGATGACCTCTGAGCTCCCTCACAACTTGAGGATTCTAGCATTGTCTCTGCTAGGAGATATTAAATATGGCTTGATTGTAGATGGGACTAGCCCTAACATGCCTTGTTTTCTCCTTCCCCAAACCCTCTTTAATCCAGTGCCTTCCTCTATTAATTATTAAGTTTTTATCATATATATTTATACCTGATTTTGTATATATTTGCCTCCCAAATTAGATTGTAAGCTTCTTGAGGACAGAGGCTGTCTTTTGCCTCTTTTGGAATCCTCAAAACTTAGCTCAGTCCCTGGCACATAGTACATGCTTAAGAAATAATTTTTGATTGATTGATTGTCCTATAGAAGTTTAAGGATTCTTTGTTGTTATTCTGCATATAAGGTAGGTAGAAGAACCACCATTTGTATAGCATGTTCTGAAGAACCCCGAGAAAGACCCACCTGTTCCAGCCTTTTCTCTACTTGTCCTGACACCAAGTCTGAAATTCCCACCACCAAGCCATCAGTTTAGTTAAGAAAACTATATTTCTTCCTAAATGCAACTATTCTCCAAAGGATCATTCCTCCTGGTTCCCACACTAGTCCATAACATTAATCTCTTACATTCTCTATACAGTTAACAAAGCATTTTATGATTTATAAAGAATTTTTACATTTGTAGGACACTGTTTACAAAGGGCCTTACATATTTACAGGGAGTTTTAGATTTTATAAAGAACTTTACAGTTTTGAAAGGGCATTGACGTTTACAAGACACTCTAGCATTTACAAAACATTACAATTAAAGGGCTTTAACATTGATAAGGATTTTTATAAGTTAACAAAGGCCTTATAGTTCACAATGAGATTCACAGTTTTCAAAGAGCTTTACCATTTTCTAGAGCAGTGGTTCCCAAACTTTTTTGGCCTACTGCCCCCTTTCCAGAAAAAATATTACTTAGCCCCCTGGAAATTACTTTTTTAAAATTTTAATAGCAATTAATAGGAAAGATAAATGCACCTGTGGCCATCACCGCCTCCCTGGATCACTGCAGCACCCACCAGGGGGTGGTGATGCCCACTTTGGGAATCACTGCTCTAGAATCTTTCAAGTTTACAAAGTGTTTCCTCTCCATTTTGATCCTTACAATAACCTCATGGTACTTAATGTAGTTCTTATACACATATAGTACTTTTTTTAAAAAAAATCTGTCTTACCTGATTGAATTCCAAAAGGGCTCCAGATTTTGTAGCACATGAGTTATCTCCCATAGGGCTGAAAATAGAGTTGATGATCAATAAAATAACTTATGGAATAAGTAAAACAATCATGAGGCCATGAAGATGAATATTATTATCCCATGTTACAGAAAAAGATAGAGGCTCAGAATTGGGTTAGTGGGAAAAATGCAACATTTAGAGGCAAAAGTCTATGGATCAAATCTTGTCTCTACCATTTACTAGACAAATGACTTTGGAGTGTGTTGGCAAACCTATGGCACACATGCCAGAGAGGACTACTCTTCTCCTCTCCATGAGCACCTAAGGACATTTCTTTTATCACCTGCCCCCTCTACCCAGAAGCCCAACAGGAGCACTTTCTCCCTCCCCTGTCTGGGATTAGGAGGTGGCTCACAAGCTTGTTAGGTTCTCAGTTTGGGCACTTGGTCTCTAAAAGGTTCACCATCACTGACTTTGAGCAAACTATTTCATTCATTTAATCAATACACATTCAATTTCTCATTCAATTCAGTAAACAATCAATAAACTTCTTAGAGCTCATGAACTAGGTAAGTACTAGCTACCTGTGGGCTATCAACTCATAAAGTACTTTCTGTAGTATCTTAATCTTGTATTGTGTCCAACAAGTGGCAAAATAAGGACTAGAACCATTAACACCTTACCTTTTTTATTCCATTTAAGTCCACTGTTTTCCTTTTCTAATGCTTCACTATAGCATGGAGGTGATCGCAAGTTCTCAGAGGATAATGGGCAAGCTCTGGAAATGCCTACCAAATGGGGAAGCCTTCAAGGACAGAGTAGAGGTCAAAAATTCAAGTGTCTATTCATTGTAACCACCAGCTCAACTAAGATCACAGAAAGTTGTCCAACATGTAATGAATTGTGTGAGCCACTAAAGGTCCCTAAACCACCTTCAAAGGTGTAGATAGACTGTGGTCTTCACCTGTGGTAAGAAAACACATATTGATGGAAGCCCGTGTATTTTCAGTATTGAATAAGGCACCTGGCCTGGGATAGGGAGGTGAAGGGAAAATGGGGGAGGAGTCAGTTTCATGGGATAACTTTTGATTGAAGGTAGAAATAATCTGAGGCACTTTGGAATCTTGAGCAGGTAGGTACATGGGGAAGGATACCTTAGAGAAAATGAGAAAGTGCAGAGATGATGTGTAGAAGAATGCCCAAGAGAGAACTTTGTCCTATCAGCAGGTAGAATTAGTTTGATCCCTGAGGTACCTTCTAATTTCGAGATGCTCTGATTCTATAATTCTGGTATTTTCCAGGGCCAGCCACTTGGATACTTTTTTTTTATCAGTTCCTGAATGTCTGTTGACTTCATTTTTAAACCTCTCATCCCAAATTCCCCATTTGAATCATAGAATATAAAACATCAGTGCTAGAAGTCTTTAAGAGTTCTTCAAGGCCAGCCCTTTCACTTGACAAATACATCTAAGCTCCAGAGAAGGGAAGTGACTTGCCCAAAGTCACACAAATAATAAATAGTAGAAGCAGGATTTGTACTCAGGGTCTCTGACCCCAAATCCAGTGCTTGTTCTTTTATATTAGGCTATTTCATGTTTGAGTTTTCCTTAACAAGCTTTCAAATATGTTAACCCATGGTCTTCATCTAGCTTCTCTGACACATTTGTTTGGTACATGGTGAGACTCATGAGGTTGCTTTGTGATATAGGGGCAGGAAATGACATAGACTACAGAAAGCCCTGGGCAGAAAAATTCACACTGTAGCAAATTCTATCCCTTGCTGTTATGATCTTTTTTGTGGTGGCAAAGAATTGGAAATTGAGGGGGCAACCATCAACTGGAAATAGCTATACAAGTTGTGGTATATTTTGTGATGGAATACTATTGTGCTATTAAAAAAATGATGAGTACCACAATTTATTTAGCCGTTTCACAGCTGATGGGCATCTATTTTGTTTCTAATTCTTTGCTATTACAAAAAATGCTACTATGAATATTTTGATGTATTTGGGGACTTTCTTCTCATCATTGTTTTAAATCTACTTTGGAATCAGAATTATGTGCTACTTCTGATATGAGAAATAAGAGATGAAGAAAGGAAATAACTCCCCCAAGGGAACTTGGACATATTCGTGTAATGCAAGCATTGGTGCCCACTCTAACAGAGAGGGAGAAGTCATTGTCTGGTGTCCTGGAAACTGTTACGATGCCTCGGGGATTTATTCTCATAAGCTTTGGTTTTTGAGTTCAGAAAGGAATGTATCATATTAATCCAAGTGCCTTGGATGGGGGCATCATAATGTCACAAAAAGGAGTAAGTGGCATGTCCAGGGTCATATGACTTGCCCAGGGTCACACAAGAGGAATCTTCCTGACTTTGGGGCCAGCACTCTATTTACTGCACCACCTAGCTGTCCCAGACATCAAGAGATCTGCCTTCAAGTCCTGACTCTTCTGTGAACTAGCTCTATGACCTTAGATATGTCCCTGTATCTTGATGATCCTCTGTTTCCTTTGCTGGAAAATGTGGATTTAAAATTACTGTCTTCCAGAGCTATAATAAGGAAAGTGGTTTGTCAACTGTTAAACTTGTTAGAAATATGAGTAGTGATTACTTGAAAACTCAGCCCTTTAAAAACAAAAATTATACTTACTGAATTCCCTTAGAGGATAGAAGAATTCCAGAATTTTTTACTTTAAAGGAAATTCAGAGATTGTCTAATCCAATGTAACTAAGTGGCCTCTGTCTCTAAACTTCAAAAAGCAGTTATCCAGCCTTTACTTGAAGATACCAGTATGAGGGTATGGTACTATGGTGGGGGAGGGAGGGCAGGGAAGCAAAGGGAAGGGACCCACAACTTCTTTTAAAAAAAAAAAACAAACAACTTTACCTTCTGTATTAGAATTAATACTAATCAGTTCCAAAGTGGGAGAGCAGTAAGGGCCAGGCAATTGGGGTTAAGTGACTTGGCCAGGGTCACATAGCTAGGAAGTGTCTGAGGTCAAATTTGAACCCAGGACCTCTTGTCTCCAGGCCTGACTCTATCCACCGAGCTCCCTACCCTCTCCACCCTACCGGAACACACACACACACACACACACACACAATCTCTTAAAGCAACCAACTGGTATGGAGCATGTCCTCCAACCTCAAGAGAGAGGCATCATATTCCACATATGTCCAGTCAGGCTGTTCCTGTATATGGTACCCAACTAAAGGATCTATTCCTAAGATTTCATAATAATTAAGTTGGAAATGCCCCCTAGATGTCATATAGCCTTATTCCATCTTCCAGAGGAGAAAATAAAGACAAAAGTCACTTTTGAAACTGAGTCTCCTAAATCCCAGACTTGTTTTCTTTACCAGTTTCCTCCTTTCTTTCCTTCCCTTCCCTCTGTCTCCTTGTCTCCCTCCTTCCCTCTTTTTCTTTCTTCCTTCCTTCCTTTCTCTTTCTTTCTTTCTTCCTTTCATCCTTCCTTTCTCCCTCCCTTCTTCCTTCCTTCTCTTTCTTTCTTTCTCTCTCTTTCTCTTTTCCTCCCTCCCTTTTTCTTTCTTTCTCTTCCTTCCTTCTTTCCTTTCTCATTTCCCTTTCTGTCTCCTTCTCTGCTTTCTTTTGCCTCTCTTTTTCTTTTCTTCCTTCTTACTTCCTTCATTTTCCTTCCTTCACACTTCCTTTCTTTATCCTTCTTTTTTCCCCTTTCCTTGTACATCTTTATGCATGATATTAACTTCTTATTTGAATGATTCTATTAAAACATTGGACTTGGATTTAGGAACATTCCTGCTTCAGACACACAGATAGCTGTGTGACCCTGAGCAAGTCATTTAATGCTCTCTCAGCCTCAGTTACTCATCTGTAAAATGGGTATAATAATAACATCTGACAAGATTGTTGTAAAGATCAAATATGATAACCTATATAAAGTATTGAGTAAATGTTAAAGTGCTATATAAATAAATGCTAGCTATCCTGCGTCCTAGAGCATCCATCTCAGTAGTGAGCAAAGAGGAAATGAGTACTTTGACATGTGGATGAGTGAATATTGGATAGAAAAGAGAGAGGACATTGGGCAAATAAGCTGGTCATCTTTCCAACTCCCCTAATAAATAAAAATAAATGAAAATAAATCTTTCCAAATGACATCACAGTAAAGTGGAAAATGTCCCAGATTTGAGAGAGAATATTAGAGTTCACATTTGCTCTTTCCTTTTGCTAAACATGAGACATTGGACAAATCTTATTCTGGGCCTCAGTTTTCTCCTGTAATTTAAGGGATTTGGACTAGATGGTTTCTAAATTGCCTTCAAGCTGTCAAGCTTTTTTTTTTTTTAAAAAAAAACCAAGATACTTCTTTCCAACCTTCCCCATTACCCCCAACACCTGAAACCTGCAGCCTCAAAATAAATAAATAACATAGTACTTGCCTTGCAGGATTTCCGGATGAGATCTCTAGTTTGCCCCCTCCCATGCTCTGAGATGGGAGAGCTGTACTTTTGTTTCTCTATTTTCTAGCCCCAAGTTTCAATTTTTAACTCGGGCTGTTTCCCCTTTGTAGCTAAACTCTATTTCCTTTTCCTGTTGGGTTTTAAGTCGAGACTGCAACTGAGCCTGTGTTAGGTGCCAGGTATCCACTGAAACTCATCCCCAAGTATCAGAGGTGAAAGCCTTGCCACTGCCCACTCTCAACACTTTTGACAATGGCGACAGGGTGAGTATTAACCTTGGGGCCAGGGCAGAGGGATTTTTTAGCACCTATCAAGTCAACTGTTAGAGTGGAAAGAGTCAATAGGCATTTCTTAAACACCTAATATTTTCGAAGCATTATGCTAGGCACTGGGGAGAGACAAATGTTTAGAGAAGAGAATTCCCAGAATTACAGAAATATTCAGGGCAAAAATGATCCTCATTTTCTAGAGGGAGGAACCTGAGAATTACATGAGTGAAGAGATTAGTCTAAGGACACAGAACTAGGAGCTGCCAGAGGCATAATTCAAACGTGTTCTTCTGACTCCAAATTCATCACTTGGGCTTTTCCTGTGAGCCAAATCACAAGTTAGAAAATTGAGTCTCCAGCCCAAGGCTCCTGACTTCCTGTTCAGGACTCTGTATTCTCTTTCTCTCCAATGACTCTGGTGCCTAAAGGCCTCTTTATAAAGAAGGTTCTCTCTGCAACTAGATGGGGCACAAAAGTGGCAGGAAGAAATGTTTACTCTGCCTCTGTATCTAGGCACAGAGCATGACTGAAGCATTCTAGCAGAATTTTCCAGAATGTGGCCTGAATCCAGGGATGGAGAGGAGCAGGTTAAATCCTGGGGAAGCATTTGGTTTTCTGTATCAATGAAAATGACATAGAACTTTTCTCTAAAGCCTAATTCAACAAAACTTATATCTACCATATACAAGGCATCTATCTGGGTCACTGGGGATACAGAGATAAAAAGTGATATAGTCTTTGCCTTTAAAATGACAGGAAGGAATCAATGGGTACATAAAGCAAGTCCCATCCAAAGGAGAACAAGTTCAAGGCAAAGTAGTCAGGCAAAGTGCTAAGAGAAACTTGAGGTGGGATTGATCACTTTTGTCTGGGAGGGGAAGGATGAGCACAAGGAGGGAGAAAATATCCCCAAGCATCTATTTGTAAGTCACCATTCCTGCTGCTACTCTGGGGGGCTAGATTCCATGTGCTCTCTCCAACAGGGAAGAATTGCTTTCAAATTTATTCCTTTCTCTCTATCCTTGGAGGAAAGATATAATTGTTCCATTTATCTGTACAGACTTGGTTCTGAAAGGACTTTCAAACACAATATTTCATTTGATCCTCACAAATAGGCCTATGAGAAATTATAAATCCTTTTTTACAGATGAAGAAATTGAAACTCAGATAGTTGAAGCAGACTGATTTTCTTAGTTGTTAAAAAAAGAAAATCAAGGGAGGGAAGGGTAAGATGAAGAGAGAATAAAGGGAGTTGGGCTTGTTCTCTGAGGTTCCATCCAGCTTTGTGACTCCATGATTCTGCCTACCCTAGTAATGTGAGGCCTGTTTTTCTAAAGCCTTTTCTACCTCTAACATTCTTTGGGTCTGTTATTTTAAGATCCTTTCCCAGTTCTGACATTCTATATTCCATAATTCTAAAGACCTTTCTAGTTCTGCCATTGCATGTGCTATGATTCGCAACTCCCTCAGACATCCTGTTTTCTGAGTCTAAGGCTCTCTTCTCACCATAAAATATTAGGTTCTATGATTCTAAGATGTCTTCCAGCTCAGTCATTCTGTGATATGCCCAAGGTTCTCTCTAGTAGGAGTTGAGGGAACGCTAGAACCCAAACTCCTGACTCTTGGGTGAGTGATTGCTCTTCCCAAGTGCATTGACAGACAGGCAGTAGTTTGTTTCTTGCCAGTTTCATGCTTCTAAGCTGTGGGATGAGGGTATGGCTTACCTCCTTCCTTAATAGCTATGATAGGCTAAGTCTGCAGAGTTAGAAAACATGGTTATCTACATTATCACCTAAAATATTCAGGAGACTTCCACTGGGAAGGAATGGGAAAATTGAGAGTTTCTTCCTTTCTGGATACTCTTCCCCATTGGAAGTGAATTCTAATCAGGAATAATCCTAAACACTCGATGGCACAATGCTTTTAGATTCATAGAACATGGGGTGTCTGATCTCGATGAATCTAAAGAGATCTAGCCCAGTGATTTCATTTTACAAATGAGGAAACCAAAGCCTTGAAAGATGCAACATTGTGGCCTGATGCCATACACTAGGGAAAAAAAAAAAAAAAGGTAGAACCCAAGTCTTGAGGCTTGGGGCCCAATAGTTTTCCATACCGGCCACTTTCCTCTTAGAATATGATTTGCAGGGGGTAGCTGGGTGGCTCAGTGGATAGAGAGTCAGACCCAGAGACAAAAAGTGATGGGTTCAAATCTGGCTTCAGACATTTCCTAGTTGTGTAGCCCTAGGGAAGTCACTTAACCTCTAGCCCTTATCACTCTTCTGCCTTAGAACTGATACACAGGACAATCCAGAGGAACTTATAAGAAAGAACACTATCTACATCTAGAGAAAGAACTGTGGAAACAGAACTGCAGAAGAAAAATATGTGATCGATCATGTAGTTTGATATGGATACAATTTAGGGTTTTGATGTTGAAAGATCACTCTACTGCAAATACGAATAACATGGAAATAGGCTTTGAACAATGATACCTGTTTAACCCAGTGGAACTGCTTGTCAGCTCTGGGAGGGGACAGGAAAGAGCCAGGGACGGGTATGTGGAGAATGATAAATCATGTAACCGTGGAAAAATATTCTAAACAAAAAAAGGGGGGGGGGGGATTTAAAAAAAAAAAAAAGAACTGATACACAGTATTGATTCCAAGACAGAAGGTAAGAGTTTTTTTTTTAAATATGATTTATGATGAGATATTTCGGGGATGAGGAGACATCACTTCTTCTCTGGACCAGTATTTCCTTTGGTAAAAGAAGTGGACACAGGTCTCAGAGAACAACAGCCATTTATTAAGCATCCCCTACTCCATTAGGAAATACTATAAGAGCTGGAGAGATGCAGTGTTTATTTGGGTAATATACAGCCATTGTTCTTAAGGAATGTACAGGTCAAAAGGAAGATGATCACACCCAATACTAACTATAACATATAGGGGCAGTAAATACACTTCAATTGTTTTACAGTAGTTTTTCAGGTGTCTCACTCCATTTGTGACCCCATTTGGTGTTTTCTTGGCAGAAGTACTGGAGTGGTTGCCACTTCCTTCTCCAGCTCACTTGACAGATGAGGAACTGAGGTCAATGGGGTTAAGTGACTTGCCCAGGGTCATACAGCTAGTAAGTGTCTGAGGCCAAATTTGAACTTAGGAAGCCTTCCTAACTCCAGGACTAGCACTCTATCTACTGTACCACCTCGCTGCCCAGTAAATACATTAAAGAAGTATAAAGCAAAGAGGCACATATGGTATGAGCAGGAGGAAGGTCTTCGTTGAAGTGGAGGAAATGGCATTTAGATTGGGTTTTAAAAGAATTTAGTAGGCAAAAGAGGAGAGAGTGGACATCCTGTGCACAGGTAATGATATAAGCAAAAGTAGGGAGGCTGGGGAATATAGAACAAGTTGAGCCTTGGGGAGATAAGGGCAAAGGAAGGTATGGCATTGGCATGGACTGCAGACAGAGTGGTCTAGTCTGCCCAGAACTTAAAATGCACCAAAAGAAGGAATGCTATGAGAAAGGCTGGAAAAACAAAATGGTTCCAGAGAATGGGTAACTGTGAATGCCAGACAGAAGGGTTTGAACTTGAATTGGCAATAGGGGGGGCCTATTGAAAATATTTTTGCATAGGTTTTACATGAGAAAGGAAGAAGATATTTCACAAAAGCTATTGGGAACAGTTAAAAAATGGAATTTGCAGGGGCAGGTAGGTGGCTCATCAGATCGAGAACCAGGTCTAGAGACAGGAGATCCTGAGTTCAAATCTGGCCTCAGACACTTCCCAGCTGTGTGACCCTGGGCAAGTCACTTAACCCCCATTTGTCTAGCTCTTACCACTCTTCTGCCTTGGAAACAATACCCAGTATTGATTCTAAGACAGAAGGTAAAGGTTTAAAAAAAATAGTATTTCCTTGAGTGAGTTTCATCCCTATACGACATTGATTTTTTCTGCTAATTCTGTAATCCATTTGTGTTTTTGCCATGTAAAGGCTTGTTCAGTAGTGATGAGCAAAATGCCTTCTGTTTCAAAGGCCTGTGAACTTCTCATACAGATATGGATGTTAGTACCCAGCCTTTCTGAAGTAGAGTTGCCATTGGACAAGAAGCTATTTGGGGTTGTAAAATGCCAAGTTCCATTTACATTGTTGTCATGCCAATCTGCTGTTTGATACCAAAATACATCAAAAGTTTTAAAATAATGGTCAATATTTAATCTTTCTGATAATTCCTAAAGGGACGGCAAAGGCTTAATACTAAAGGAAAGTCCAAATTTTTTCAACAGAATTTTGATTTCTTAGTAAATCTCCACATCTGTCTAGTGCTTTCTAAATTACTTTCACATCTAAGATTATAGTTTGACCCTCACAGCATCCCAGCAGTGAGATAGGGGAAGGATTTGTCTTCCTGTTTTTGAGATGAGGAAATTACAAATCAATGCCTTTTGTCTTTCCCATTAAATTGTAAGCTTCTTGAGGGCAGTACTGACTTGCCTCTTTTTATATCCCCAGTGCTCAGCACAGTTCCTGGCACTTAGGAGATACTTAATAATTGTTTACTGGTTGATTGACTAAGCTTTAAAGTTCTACACACCTTTTTCCTTCCTCTCCTCAGTGAGTCACTACATCATTTTTTTAAGCACTTAGAGTCAGTCACAAATTTGGAGGTAACAGAAAACAGTGATGAAAGTACTATGATTGGATTGAGTTGGGTTCAAGTACAGGCCCTGACCTTGCACTAGCTATGCAATTAAGTCATTTAATCTCTCTGATCTCCTTTTTCCTTATCTGTAAAATGTAAAACCACCTCTTTTTTTCTGGGAGAAGGAAAAAGGAATAAGGGAAGGGCTCTTTACAATTCTTCTGTGGGGAATATAAAGATAACCTTAATATGCTCTAAAAGTATGAGTGGTCATTATTATGACAGATGTTTTGTGGTAAATGAATAACCTCCAGAAATGTCCATAGCAGCAAAGAATATGTAGGCAATATACATGCTTGTGCCTCTATTCCTCCTTTCATATCCAAGTCTAAGACCCTCTGCCTTGGTTATCGCCCTTGATTGATGGAAATTTTGCAAAGCTCAACAAACCTTTTTTTCTTATTTTAAATTTCAGTTTTTTTCTTACTGTAAAGTTTGCAAACGTGAGTAATTCTATATATACAGAAAGGAAAAGGAGGATTCAAGTCAATACACCTTGTTCATGAAACCATGAATCTCTGTATGTACAGCTTCCATTTTTAAAAGAAAATAATAAATTTAACACATTCTTTTCAAAACTATCCTACTTTTCTGTGTCTCTTTTTGAACCTTTATTCAATTCAAGCTTTCCATTTCTAGCTTCTCTACATTTGTCATCTACATCTCCTCTCCAGTCAAAACAGCTTCCACCCTGACTCAGGCAAGTCCTCATCACCTCAAATTGCTTTCTAATTGTTTTCCTTGCCTTAAGTCTTTTTCCTCTCACCAATCCATCCTTCACTCAGTGAAGTGCCCTCACTTCAGGTTTCCCTATCATCCCCATGATCAAATAAAAAATGTCTCTCTCTGACAATGAAAGCTCTTTACAACTTGGCCCCTTCCTATTTTTCCAATCTTCCTGCATTCCACCCATTCTAGGGACACACTCCTTGCCTCTACCAAGGAGCATCATCATACTACAAGGGAGGGAGCCCTGGACTGCATGACAAAGAACCAGATTTTAAGGTCTTCTGACTGATCTTTTTCACATGTTCTTCCAACCTCATCTCTGCCCCCTGGCTTTCCTGGCTTCCTTTAAGACCCAGCCCACATATCATCTCATAAAGGAGGCTTTCCCTGATTCCCATCCCTGCCTGCATCTCAATTGCTCCCTCCCTCACTTCCCCTCAATAGCTCCTTTAGACTCTATATAATTTTTATGTATGTAACTTTTTGTATATTGTCTCCTCCATTAGAATGTGAGCTCCTTGAAGCACCATCATGCTTTTTTTGTCTCTATTTCCCCAGTGTTTATTCACAGTGCCTACCACATTGTAGGCATGAAATTAAGATTTGTTGACTGCCTTGACTGAAACACCATAATGCAATAGATTGCTGGGTTTAGAATCAGAATATCTGATTTCGAATCTAATACTTACTATCCATATGATCTTGGGCATTTAAAGCATCCTGGACCTCAATTTCCTCATCTCTAAAATAAGGGGGTTGGGATCAAGGGTCAAACTCATGTATAATGACTTAGAAAACAACAAATTAGTATTATCTAGGTTGTATTGTATTTTTCCCCCAGTAATATGTAGAAATAAATTTTTTAAACTCTTACCTTCTGTTTAAGTATCAATTCCAAGGCAAAAGCCTGGTAGGGGCCAGGCAATTGGGATTAAGTGACTTGCCCAGGGTCACACAGGAAGTGTATGAGACCAGATCTGAACCCAGGACTTCCTGTCTCCAGGCCTGGCTCTCTATCTACTGAGCCACCTAGCTGCCTCTAGAAACAATTTTTAGCATTTGTTTTCTGACATTTTGTAATCCAAACTCTCTGCGACCCTCCCTCTCTTCCCCCTTCACAGACGGCAAGTAATCTGACATAGGTTACACATGTGCTATCATGCAATACATATTTTCAATATTCATCATGTTGGGAAAGAAGACCCATATTACACTGTGGTAATCTATTTTTATTTATTTTGTTAAACATTGCCCAGTTACATTTTGACCTGATTCAGGAGAATTTTGCTGACTATGAGTTTGATAAGTTTGGACTAGAGGACCTCGAAGCCCAGCCTAGCTCTAACCCTAGGAAAAAGTTCTAATTAGTTAATTTTGAGATTTGATTCAGTTCTTTCCACTTAGAGCAGCTATGTGGTATTGGTTAGAGCCTTAGGGAAGTTGGACAGATTTCTCCAACCAGAAACTTCCTTGTGGGCAAAGCAATTAAGGAAGTAAGGCTGTGGGTCCCCTGACTGAAGGGCAGGCTGTCTGGGTGATCTTGGCTCAGCACTGTGGTCCGTGATAAATCTAGAGGATTTCCTTTTCATAACAGCATTAGAAATGGTAGCCTCATAATCCCCCTAGTCCAAGATTCTACCTCAATTATGAGGCATCATCAGAGTACAGGGGAAAGAACCTTGGACTGTTTGACAATTTGACAGACTTCAGGTCCCACCTCTCCCACAGATGAACTATATGACATTGGGCAATTCATTTCAAGCTGATACAGAAGAAGCAAATTGCCCTAAGTTGCCTTATCTATAAAATGGGGGAAAACAAATACTGGAATTACCTATTTCACAGAGTGTCAAGGATCAAAGGAGGGGATTGAAGGGTTTCAGTAATGACAAATCATAAAGTTATTAGAGATGTATTCAAAAGCTGATATGAGCAAAGTGTTCATGGATCAGACTTATGTGGATATATTATTAATATTTCACATGGTTAATATATACTGGATCCCTAAATTGGAATAGGGTTATGACAAATTGTGGAACTTAAAAATTAAGCTTCAGCTGAAGTGTGCAGCTGGCAGACAGGCTGAAAATAGATCTTTTTGAGTCTCTAAGTTTTACACTTAACATCTGACTAAGTTTGGACCAGGCTTCCAGAGAAGAAGAAGGTTTGACTTAAGTCAGGAAGAACTTTAAAATGAGCTTCTTTCTTGGCCACCTGGCTGAACAATTGTGTTAACACCTGTTCACTATCTTTGTAATTGGTTGTGTAATATTATGTAAAAAACCTTTGCTGGTTCCTTTGTTCGATGGGTACCTCGAAAACCCCCAATGCTAAAAAGGGATATAATAAACTGGCCAGAGGCAGACAAGCTCTTTCTTGCTCTCAGACTTGTCTCTCTGATAGAAATCATGCTGCAACCTTCTCTCTGTCTCTTTTCTGTTATTTTCTATATGTGTTCCCTTCCTTTGCTCTAAAATCCCTTCCCAGTCTTTGGCTTCCCTCTAGGTGCCTAGGACTCACGTACAGATTTTTGGAGAGGCAGGCCCTCTTCTCAAGGATGGATTGAAGCACTTTATAAACTGTGTACCACTACAGAAGTAAAAGCTGTTAAGTGGTTGGATTTTTTAAAAATGTTTTTAAAATAACTTAATGTAAAGTACTTTGCAAACCTTAAAATGTTATGTACATATGATTATTGTATACACATGCATATAATGTGTACTATTAATAATATATAATTACATGTGACTATAATTATATATATTTTATTACCATGTATTCCTGCCTATATAATTTTGGACAAGTTGATAACTACCCTTTCTAGGCCCAAATTACTTATTGATTAAATGAGGGATTAAACTAGTTGGCCTATAAGGCCTCTTCCAATCCTAAATATGTGATCTTATGTCACTCTCAAAGAAACCCTAGAAGGCTGTAATCCACATTAATGGAGGGAGCAATCCATACAGAGGAAGGCATATCTAAGCAAGATGCCACCCTCGGTGCCAAAGAGCTTGCCTTCTCCTACAGAATCAACTTTTTGTTTTGGGGGTTCAGTCATTTTTCAGTTATGTCTTACTCATTGTGACTCTACTTGGGGTTTTCTCTGCAAAGATACTAGAAGCGTTTGCCATTTCTTTCTCTAGCTCATTTTATAGGTGAGAAAACCTGAGGCAAACAAGATTATGTGACTTGCCCAGGATCACATAGATAGTAAGTGTCTGAGGCCAGATTTGAACTGTCCATTGAGCTACCTAGCTGCCAAGAACCAACTTAGAACTTTGTTTTATTCCTCTGTCTTGCTCATATCATGTAATAATCAGTTCAGTGCCAAGGCAGAAGAGTGGTAAGAGTTGGCCCAAGTTGGGGTCAAGTGACTTGCCCATGGTCACATAGCTAGGAAGGGTCCCAGTTCAGATTTGAACCCAAGATCTTCTGCCTCCAATCCTGGTTCTCTGTGTCCGCTGAGCCACCTAATTACCTGCTATGACTGTATTGTTTTATTCCTCTACTAGACATTACATTTTGTGAGGGCAGGGACCGTTTCTTATCTAAACTTTGTATTCTCCTCAGTGCCAGCACAGTTGGTGCTCAGTAAATGTTTGTTGAGCAAATAAACATCCTTTTCCTCTTTAATCCTGGGGAGGAATTGTGGTATGGAGGGGGAAGAGCCCCAAACTAGTCCAGAGAAGACCTGGGATCTAATCCAATAATACATGTAAGGTACTTTCTAAATTGCAAAACACCATAAAAGTGTTCATCTTGATCAGACTAGCCAAATGTCAAAGTTGTATGTACTAGCTTTGAGGAGGGCCATTTGTGGTAGAGTCCATCCAGATGGTGATCACTAACTACTTTGTGCTTTAACTCTCTCACTTATTTATTTTGAATTTGCTCTGCATATTCATATGTATCACATATATAAAATAAAAAATACAATGTTACCCACCTCTCTTCCTTGCCTTTCTCCTCCCCTTCCCCCAGCCCCCTTTAGCATGTAACAAGCTACTTCAGAACTGGAACTGTTCTATTTCAGGGTCTTTGTGTCTGCACTATGCCTAGCACAGTGCTTAGCAAATAATAAATGCTTAGTAAATTCTTGCATATTGGTTGATCAAGATCATGAGAGGACCAGAAACCCTATCATGTGATAATTATTTAAAAGAATTGGCAGGGAGAGATGTTTAATCTGGATGTAAGAAGGTTTGTTAGCAGGGACATAATCATTATAATCAAATATCTTAAAAGCAATTAAATTTAAAAGGCACTAAATATGTTCTTCTTTGCCTCCTGAGGACAGAACTGGGGCCAAGTCCCAGAAGCCACAAGAGAAAGCTATTATATCCATATGAGGACCCACTTCTTAACAATGAAAGCTAAAAGAAGTGAGCTCCCCATCCCTGGAAGTATACAAGCAGAGTCTTCATTCTCGCTTATCTGGGCTGCTCCAGTGGGGCTCATCCATAGTGCAGAGTTGAACTAAACCTACTCTATGATCCTTTCAACTCTAGGATCGTATTTTTGTGACTCAGACTGGCTGAGGACATGAATGTTTGAAAAAAAAATCTCAAAGCAAACAATTTTTTTCTCCCTCTCTCTAGCTCAGAGCTCTGAGGACAAGTCTCAATTCATTCCAGTGGCTAAGCATAGGCAGATTTATTTTTATAAACCACTGGCTCCTCTGTGCAAATCACTTTGTCCTCAGTGGGGGAGGTTTGCTAACTGATGGGTTTCAAGCCAGACTTTCCAGAGTTACATTTGGCCTCTCTTGGGCTTAAAGTAAACAAGTCAGGGCTTTCCAAATTCATTCTTGGAACCTGTGCTCCCTGCCTCCTCTGATTGTATTTGCAGGAACATCCTCCACTGTAGCCAAGACAATAACCGTCCCTCACTTATATATGCAACACTTTATGGTGTCCAAAGTACTTTAGATGTTCCAAAATACTGGCACAATCTCTTTTGATCTACCCAAGTGCTAGCCCTATGAGGGAATTCAGGCATATGGTACTGTTGTTCAGTTGCATCTGACTCTTTGAGACCCTTTTGAGGTTTTCTTGGCAAAAATATTGGAGTGATTTGCCATTTTCTTCTCTAGCTCATTTTACAAATGAGGAAACTGAGGCAAACAGGGTTAAGTGACTTGTCCAGGGCCACACAACTAAGCCTAAGGCTCGATTTTAACTGGGGAAAAAGAATCTTCCTAACTTCTGACCCTGGTGCTCTATCTACTGCACCACCTAGCTACTCCATATAGTATTTGTCCTACTTTACAAATATAGAAATCAAATCCAGAATTAATTCAGTCACCTGTGTGACACTGTACAAGTCACTTAACAAGTCAGTGGTCCTCAGTTTAAAACCCTTTACAACCCAGTGAGAATTATCTTTCCAGGCTTACTACACACCAGTTCCTTTCACTCATATGACAGTTCTGTCAAACTAGCCTTCTTGCTGTTCCCCATCCATTTCCCATCTATCTCTGTGTCTTTGTACTAATTCCCTAGGTCTCCCTTCCCTCCTCCATCTCTTGGAGTCCTTAGATTTCTTCCAGACTCATCGCATGTGCCCATTGTTTCTACTTTCATAATCTTTTCTCTTTTGACACTGCAACCACAGTGATGCAGGTCCATATTGCCTTGTTATTGCTGTTCATGTTTTTCAGTTATGTCTGTCGCTTTGTGACCACAACTGGAGTTTTCTTGGCAAAGACACTGGTTTGTCATTTTCTTCTCCAGCTCACTTTAACAGATGAGGAAACTGAGGCAAAAGGTTTAAGTGATTTTCCGGGGTCACACAGCTAGTAAGTGTCTGAGGCTGGATTTGAACTCACCTAGCTACCCATCATCACCTCATACATGGACTATTTTGATAACTTTCTGACTGATCTCCCTAACACAAGTCTCTCTCCACTCTAATCTATCTTCCATTCAACCATTAGAAAGCTAATTTTATCATCATACACACACATACATACAGATACACATACCTACAGAGTCCATTCAGTTCAGTCCAGTGACTCTCTTTCCTCCAGGATCAAGCATTAAATCCTCTGTTTGACTTTTAAAGCCCTTCCTAACCTGACTCCCACCTACCCTCACAGACATAGATCTTGCTCTTTATTCACACTGGCTTCCTTCAAGTCCTCCACACTAGACACGCTATGTCCTAACTCTATACATTTTCATCGACTATCTCCCATGCCTGGAATGCTCCAGATCTATATCTCTTCCTGTGCCCTGGCTTCAAGTTTCAACTAGATTTAGTTTGTTTGTTTTGCCTTTCTTTGAATTGCATTGCTTAGAAGGAAATTGGCCTTTTGGAAGCCTTTAATAGGTAGATGGGTGGCAAAGTGGTCATAGAATAACCCTCGGATTTCAAAAGTCCCCTTCAGCTCTGATTCCTAAGAGCTTATCTATGATTGCACAGGCAGAAGCCAGACAAGAATCTCTTCTGACCTGGGCCAACCAATATGACATTCACTCACCCCACTTCCACCCCACTCCACCACCTGCCTACCCACCTTGGGGAAGGAACAAAACGACCACATAATGTCACAATAACTGATGCACATTGCTGCCCAGTAACAGTATTTGTTTAGAAAAAGCCTCATCGTTTTCAGAGCCTCAGAAATGAGGCATTCGAGGAAGCCAACTTTCTGAGTAACTGGATTTACCACTTTAAGCATTGAACCTTTTATTTATATATATGAATATATATCCATGTGTGCATGTATCCATATATGTGTGTATACACTTATACATACACACATGCATATATAATTAATTGTCTTGTTAATATGTTATCATAATATTATATAACATAATATACCAGTATATTGAATAATATATTGTGTTGTATTGTTAAATAATAATTATATACATTCATAAATTATTATAACATCATGTTATTGTCATATCATTGTTATATAATATAAAATTAATAAGAATTAACATGATTATATGTAAATTTTTGTTTTCTGGGATGGAGGTCTTTTTGAAATGGATCATATAAATCTCTACCATTTGAAAGAGAAATAATGTAGAGAGCCATTGGAGAAATAGGGTCAAATTTAGGGCCTGTTATCTGGATTCCCTACATGACCAATCCAGGCTGAGGCAGTCTTTGTGTTTGGTCCTGGTCACCTGAGCCCTGAAAAGCTCTGGTACCAGCAGGTAGGTTAATCCAAAAACAACTTGACCCCTCCAGGAGGCTATTAGGAGTCATTTAGAGAAGTAGAGTCTGTAATAGATGTTTTATCTGGATCCCATTACAAAATCATCGGCAAGTAAAACTGTGTGTATGATTTTTCTGCACTGCATGTCAGATGCAGATAGAATGGACCATCTAAGGTAAAAATCTGAGGCTCCTCTTTTGACTCATTTTCAGATCCCCACCTTTTCTCAATATTCTTATTGAGTCCTTAATTAGACCAGCTTTGAGTCCTTAATCAGACCAGCAGCTACTGAGTTAACAATTTCTCTCCTTGATAATTAAGAAGCCTGAACCCTAAAAAAATATTACTTAGATAAGCTGGAGCCAGACTTTATCTGACCAGGTGCAGTCCTGTAAATCAAGGCAGAACGCAATTAGTAAAAATCTCTATGAAATATGTTTCTGCTCCCAGAATTAACCTCCTACTAATTGGTGGTTGGAATTTGGCCCTTGTCCTTGTACCTATATCTCTACTTTTTAGACTTTAATGGGTTGTGTATGATTTGTAACCCCTTCACAGCTGTGACTCTTTCTTTGTGTTCTTTGTTTGAAACCAGTATAAAAATAAACCCCAAACTCCATACAGTTGGAGCAGCACAGGCTAACCACTAGTCTTGTTGTTCTCACTTTCTTTTTCCTGTCTTATCAATCCAATGCCATTAAAGGTCACTCAGGACCCCTACCATATAGAGCTGGCTCTCTATAAAATAACCTAACTTTTTGAATCCTAACCTTCCTTCCTTCCTTTCTTTTTCCTTTCTTTCTCTCTCTTCCTTTCTTCCTTTCTTTTTTCTCTTTCTTTTTTCTTTCTTCCTCTCCTCCTTTCTTTATTTTTTCTTTCCATTCTCTTCCTTCCTTCCTTTATTTTTCTTTCTTTTTCCTTCTTTCTTTCTTCCTTTCTTTCTTCTTCCTTTCTTTCTTTGTTTCTTCCTTTTTCTTTGTTTCTTTCTCTTTCTTCTTCCCTTCCTTCCTTTCTTTTTCTTTCCTCCTTTCTTTATTTCTTTCTTTACTTTCTCTCTTTCTTCTTCCCTNTTCTTTTTCTTTCCTCCTTTCTTTCTTTCTTTCTTTACTTTCTCTCTCTTTCTTCTTCCCTTCTTTCCCTTCTTTTTTCTTTCTTCTTTCCTTCCTTCCTTTCTTTTCTCCTTCCTTCCTTTCTTTTTCTTTCCTCCTTCCTTTATTTCTCTCTTTTTTCTTTCTTTCTAAAAGTTATACAATAAGCAGCAATTTTTTATCTCATATTCTAACACTGATGTCCACAAGACCAATTGCAGTATATGAAGCTGCTTTGTCCCTGTACTAAGCCTCAAACTGCTGTGTTTTCTGAGTTTTTATGTTTGATTTTTAGTGTTTCTGACACCTCCTACACTTTCAGCTGTCACTTCTCTGTCTCTTGGGGGGGACCTACCCATAGCAACCTCTCTTCTCTCACTTCTCATTTCCTTTTTCTAAATTTGCTATGGCCTGGGAAATCGGATTTGTTGATCTGTTAGAACTAGGTATAAAGAATTAATAGGATCGGAATGAGAGACTGAGAAAATGCATGGATTTTGTGCAAGCATCACTGTGACATCCCTTTTTTGCTACTCAAATGCATTTTTCCCCTTCCTTTCTTTTTTCTGGACTATATTCTTTTTTTTTAATATTTTATTTTTTTAGAAAAGTTTTCCATGGTTACATGATTCTTGTTTTTACTTTCCCCTTCACCCCCCTTCACCCCCTCCATATCCAACGCATATTTCCACTGATTTTAATATGTGTGATCAATCAGACTTATTTACATATTATTGATAGTTGCATTTGTGTGGTCATTTAGTGTCACATCCCCAACCATGTCCGCATCAACCCATGTGTTCAAGTGGTTGTTTTTCTTCTGTTTCCACTTCTACAGTTCTTCCTCTGAATGTGGGGTAGCATTCTTTTCCATAAATTCCTCAGAATTGTCCTGGGTCATTGCATTGCTGCTAGTAGTCCATTACATTCAGTTTTACCACAGTGTATCAGTCTCTGTGTACAATGTTCTCCTGGTTCTGCTCCTTTCACTCTGCATCAATTCCTGGAGGTCTTTCCAGTTCACATGGAATTCTTCCAGTTTATTATTCCTTTGAGCACAATAGTATTCCATCACCAGCATATACCACGATTTGTTCAGCCATTCCCCAATTGAAGGGCATCCCTTCATTTTTCCAGTTTTTTGCCACCACAAAAAACTCGGCTATAAATATTTTTGTACAAGGGCATAGTTCCAAATTTCCAGCCAGAATGGTTGGATCAATTCACAACNTTTTTTTCATTATTTCCCTTGATATTCTTGATCTTTTGTTCTTCCAAATGAACTTTGTTATAGTTTTTTCTAACTCAGTAAAAAAGTTTTTTGGTAGTTTGATAGGTATGGCACTAAATAGGTTAATTAATTTGGGTAGAATGGTCATTTTTATTATGTTAGCTCGTCCTACCCATGAGCAATCAATGTTTTTCCAATTGTTTAGATCTAGTTTAATTGTTTGGAAAGTGTTTTGTAGTTGTGTTCATATAATTCCTGTGTTTGTTTTGGTAGATAGATTCCTAAGTATTTTATATTGTCTAAGGGTGATTTTAAATGGTGATTCTCTTTCTACCTCTTGCTGTTGTGATGTGTTGGAGATATATAGAAATGCTGATGATTTATGTGCATTTATTTTGTATCCTGCAACTTTGCTAAAGTTGTTGATTATTTCTATTAGCTTTTTAGTTGAATCTCTAGGATTTTTTAAGTAGACCACCCAATGCATATGATGCTTGTTGATGGTTTTAGATATATACTGTTTATTATTTTTAGGAAAGGTCCCCCTATTCCTATACTTTTTAATGTTTTCAATAGGAATGGATGTTGTATTTTGTCAAAGGCTATTTCAACATCTATTGAGATAATCATGTGGTTTTTGTTGGTTTGCTTGTTGATATGGTCAATTATGTGGATGGTTTTCCTGATGTTGAACCATCCTTGTATTCCTGGTATAAATCCCACCTGATCATAATGAATAACTCTGGACTACATTCTAAAGTAATATGGCTATTGGAAAGCAGAGTTCTGGAGAGTAAAGGTGTTATTCTAATGCCTCTTATGAAAATTACCTATTCATATTATTGTCTACTTATTTGAAAACACTATACTGCTGTTATATTACAGAAACGTATAGCTCATTAGATCAGAATAGATTTATACTGGGGCAGCTAGGTGGCATAGTGGATAAAGTACCAGATAGGGCTGGACTCAGAAAAATTCATCTTCCTGAATTCAAGTGTGACTTTATACACTTACTAGCTGTGTGACCCTGGGTGAGTCACTTAATTCCATTTGCCCCAGTTTCCTCATCTGCAAAATAAGCTAGAGAAGGAAATGGCAAACTACTCCAGTATCTTTGCCAAAAGAAATTTTGGAGTCACAAAAAGTTGGAAACAACTGAACAACATTTATTCTACATTTTACTGTTCTTAGGCAGCAGGGTTTGATAAGACTATTACCTACATTCTACAAAAAGGATGGGTTTAGACTAGATGATCCATAATGTCCCTTCTAGCTCTAGAAGTCTTTTTAGTATAATTTTTAGTATAATTTGCCTCATCTCTATACCCTGAAACAAAAATTCAGGCCAAGTTCAGGAAGTATGACAAAGGGAGGTAGGAGGAACCAGTCTCCAAATATCCTCTGGGATACAAAAAGTTGCTCTACTGCTATTATTTATTTTCTGTTTAGTAAAAGGAAGCTAGGTAGCTGAGTTGAAATCGAGATCTCAGACACCTACTAGCTGTGTCTTTGGGCAAAGTAATTTAAGTCCGAGACATGTAAAATTATCATTTTTTTAAAAGCCCTTACCTTCTGTCTTGGAATCAATATTAAGTATTGCTTCCAAGGCAGAAGAGTGGTAAGAGATAGGCGACTAGAGTCAAGTGACTTGCACAGAATCACACAGCTAGGACATGTCTGAGGTCACATTTGAACCCAAGACCTCCCATATCTAGCCCTGGCTCTCTATCCATTGAATCACCTACCTGCCTCATAAAATTGTGATTTTACACATAATTATAGCACTCACCCCTAGGGTTGAGGATAAAATAAGACAATATTTTTTGTTTGTTTTGTTTTAAACCCTTACCTTCCAACTTAGTATCAATACTGTATATTGGTTTTAAGGCAGAAGAGCAGTAAGGGCTAGGCAATGAGGGTTAAATGACTTGCCCAGGGTCACACAGCTAGGAAGTATCTGAGGCCATATTTAAACCTAGCATCTCCTGCCTCTAGGCTTAGCTCTCAATCCACCATGCCACCCAGCTGCCTCTTAAATAAGATATTTGTAAAGTGCTCTGTAAATTTTTTAACACTATAAAATGCTAATTCTTCTTCTTCTTCATAGAATCTATAAAGTCTTAGAATCATAGACTTGTATCATCTAAGACATAGCATCACAAATTTGAGGGGCAACTCTTAGAGCTATATAGTTTAACCTCTCAACCTTATTTAGGAATTTCCCTTTCCATCCCTGACTGGATAAATATTTCCTGCTCATTAAATGCCATTAAATCACAGCTCTGATTGTGAAAAATTCTCCATTATGTTGGTTAGGCCCTCCCAACACAATATAGAGAAAGGGCAAAAGGAGTCTGACTACTGGTCTGATATTTGTGTTTCCTTCTGCTCTCCAGTGAACAGAGTATTTGCCAAGCCCGGGCTTCCGTGATGGTCTACGATGACACCAGTAAGAAATGGGTGCCAATCAAACCGGGACAGCAGGGATTCAGCCGGGTCAACATCTACCACAATAATGCCAGCAATACCTTTAGAGTCGTGGGAGTTAAGCTTCAAGATCAACAGGTGAGTATTTGTACACAACCTACGTCATTAGACTGAGACATTAAATAGGAGATATGGAGGACTCTAGGCATTAGCCCAGGGTATTAGGCTTGGATGGGAAGACTGGATGATCTGTGGAAGCTGAGAGTCTCCCTTTCATCAAGTCCTTATTTATGTGCCAGGCGCTATGGTGGTAAAGCCCTGGGCGGGGTGGGGGGGAGGGATCAAAGATCAAAATACAGTCTCTGCCCTCAAGGAGCTCACAGTCTAATAGGGGAGACAACAATTTCACATCAGAACATTTCAATTAACAGTTTCCAAATGGTCTTGCTATTCAAAGTTACCTTCCCAACTTGGATGAGCAAGCTTGTCTCTACTTTTGTTGTTCAGTCATTTTCAATTGTGTCTGACTCTTCATGACCCCATTTGGGGTTTTCTGGGCAAAGATTTTCTAAAGTCATTTTCCATTTCCTTCTCCACTTCATTTTACAGATGAGGAAACTGAGGCAAACAGGATTAAGAAACTTGTCTAGGGTCATACAACTAGTTATGGTCTGAGACCCAATTTGACTCCAAGTCCTATTCTCTCTCCACTATACCACCTAGGTGCCCATATACATTATACAGTGTTTGCAAACTTTGAGGAGCTAAATAAATACTAGCTATTATTAGTTTTACATCCTTCCCCTTCTGTCCACTCACACAGCTACCAGCCTAGTTCAGGCTCCCCTTATCTTTTGTCTAGACTAGTGTAAAGAGCTCCTAATTGACCTCAAGTCTTTCCTCACTACAAGTCAATCTCCATAAGTTGCCAAAATGATTTTCCTGAAGTGACGGTCTGACCATGTTGCTCCACTACTCAATAAATTTGTAATTATCTCTGTCTGATACCCAAATCTCTTTACAGCTTGGCCTAAACTTACCTTCCCAGTCTCATTGTCAATTTTTCCAATTTATACACTCTAGGGTCCAGCCAAATTGCCTTTTTAAAATAACCCTTACCTTCTGTCTTAGAATCAATACTAAGTATTTATCAGTCCCAAGGCAGAAAAGCAGTAAGGGCTAGGAAACAGGGGTTAAATGACTTGTCCAGGGTTACACAGCTAGGAAGTATCTGAGGCCAGATTTGAACCTAGGATATCCCAGTCTCTAGGCCTGGTTCTCTATCCACTGAGCCACCTAGCTTGCCCTCAAATTGCCTCTCTTACTGTTCTTCACGCATGATATATCTCAACGTCAATGTCTTTGTATACTAGTTGCCATCTATTCTCAGAACATCTTCCTTCCTTATCTCCGCTCTTAGAATCCCTCATTTTTTTCAATATTCAAGTCAAGTTCCACCTACATAAGGTCTTTCCTACTCCCTCAGGAAAAAAACAAAGTCACTTTATATCTTTTTTTTTAAACACCTTTCTTCTTTCAGTCAATACTGTGCATTGGTTTCAAGGCAGAAGAGCAGTAAGGACTACACATTGGGAATTAAGTAACTTGCCCAGAGTCACACAGTTAGGAAGTGTCTGGAGTCATATTTGAACCCAGGACCTCTCATCCCTTGTCCTTACTCTCAATCCACCGAGCTATGTAGCTGCCCCTACCCCTTATATCATTTTTGTATATGTTTTGTTGCTGTTGTTGTTCCATTGTTTCAGTTGTAGCCAACTTTTTGTGGCCCCATTTGGGATTTTCTTGGCAAACACACTGGAGTGGTTTGCCCTTTCCTTCTTCAGCTCATTTTACCGTGAGGAAACCGAGGCAAACAGGGTTTAGTGTCTTGCCCAGAGTCACCCAACTAGTAAGTGTCTAAGACCAGGTTTTAATCTGAGTCATGCTGACACTAAGCCCAGCACTCTAACCACTATGCATCCTAGCTATGCTATATTTTCTAAATACCTATAAACATTCATACCTGTCTCCCTCAAAAGAACCTAAGCTCAGCACAGCTAAGAAGCAGAATGGATTAGAGCACTGGACCTAGACTCATGAGGATTTGGGTTTAAATCTGGCTTAAGATACTTCCTAGCTGTGTGACTCTGAGCAAGTCACTTGACCCCCCCATTGCCTAGCCCTTGCCACTCTTCTGCCTAGGAACCAATACACAGTATTGATTCTAAGACAGAAGGTAAGGGGTTAAAAAAAAAGAACCTAAACTCTTTGAGGAGAGAACTTTTCTTCTTTGTCCTTGGGTCTTCACCCTCTAACATAGTGCCTATGCTAGCATGGAGCAACCATTTAATAAAATAAAAACCTTGATTTGTTTTGTAAAATTAGAGTACTGGATGTACATGTTATCTAAGGTCTCTTCTACAGAGTGGCAGGATAGTAGATAGAAAGCTAGCCTTGGAGTAAAGGAAGACCTAGGTTCAAATAATACCACTGTTGTATAACTCCAGGCTAATCACTTAACTTGTCAGTGCCCTAAACCTTGAGACCAAAGCCTGCAAAGCAGATGGAAAAGGAACCTTAGAATCATAGAACATAAACCATTAGCACTTCAAGGGGCAGCTAGGGGCTCAGTGGATATAGCACTAGATCTGGAGATGTGAAATCCTAGGTTCAAATCTGACCTCAGACATTTATTCAGGGTTTAAATCTGGCTTAAGATACTTCCTAGCTGTGTGACCCAGACAAGTCACTTAAGCCCAGTTGCCTAGCTCTTACTGTTCTTCTGCCTTGAAACTTATGCTTAATATTGATTCTATATCAGAAGATAAGGGTTTGGGAGGGGGAAGAAATCATATGATCTAGCATTTAAGAAAGTGTGACCCAGAGACACCTGAGAGATCCTGAGGCCCTTTTAGAGGGTCTGTGAAATCAAAACAATTTTCATAATAATGCTAAGTTGTTTTCGTTTCTACTATGATAAATATTTTTCATACACAGACAAAAATTCTTGGGAGAAGGGTTTAGTGATTTTTTTGTCTGTCATTGTTCATCCTAATTTTTATCTGTACTCGGCGCTCCTATTGTAAGCTCTTTACAAATAGAACTTTTTGTTTCATTCTTTGTACTTGAATCCCCAGTGCCTAGTGAAGTGAAGTAACGTGTCATCTTTGTTGTGCAGTGGTGACTGACTCTGGGCAAAGATCTTTTTATTAGGCTGTTTTGCCTTTAAAAATCAGTGATTTTTAAAATGGGTAAAGGGGTCCTGATACCAAAAAGGTTGAGAAACACAGATCTTGTCTTATGCTCACAACTACCACCACTAAATTTGCAGTTGAGGCAATTGGCCAGTTTATAAGGTATGCCAAATGTTCAGATAGATCTCTTGTCCACATTATCCAGATTATTTCAATATTAAATCAAATGATCATTGAAGGACTAAAATTATATGGAATGAAGAATATCCTTAAACCCATGCCAAACCCCAATAGACCAAAATACTAAGCACATGATGCCTATTGGACATTATTCAGGAAATATAGTGGATCACTTCCAACAACTGGGGAATTCTTCTTCTCACGAGGCATTTCATTCAACTGCCAAACAACTCTGGTTATTAGAAAGTTCTTTCTTATGTTGGGTGAAAATCTGGCATTGAGAGACAACCCCTGTAATTTTCACCCACTGGTCACAGCACTGCCCTTTGAAGCCATATAAGACAAGCCCAAGGGGCAGCCACTCCAGACACTTTTCTTGTTGTCTCTGAGTTTCTTCTCTGGGCTAAAAATCTCTAGTTCCTTCAAACAATTCTCATAGTATATGAGAATATAGTATAAGGGCATAGTATAAGGCATCGTCACTGTCTGGGGAGTTCTTTGGACAGAAGCCAGTAGAGGTGCTGTGGAAAGAGCAGCAGGCTAGGTGTCAAGGGACCAGAGTTCCATTTCTGGTTCTGTAACTTATTATCAGTGTGACCTTACTCATATCATAGCCTCTCTTTTGGACCTCAGTTTTCTCCTCTGTAAAATAAAGAAATGAATGATGGTCTCTATGGTTTCTTCCTGATTTAAAAATGCTCTTCTAGCTGGCCAAAATTCTTCATGAGTATTTATTCAGGACAACTCAAATATTAACCTGGTTTCTGGACAATGTATTTGTAATAACAATAAAGCATGATTGAGAATAACAAAAAAGGGAGTGTGGTGGAGTGGCTATGACTCAGAGATGTGTCCTCAGAATCAGTATAACCTGGGTTCAAGACCTGCCTCTGATGCATCCTGGCTAAGTGACCCACAACAATCACCTAATCTCTCAGTGACTAAGCAACTCTCAGTACACCACCATTCATTTCCAAGGTACTTTAATGTTAACAAGATCCTTTCTTCATAACAGCACCAAGTGATAGGTAGCACAAGTATTATTATCTTGCCCATTTTCCATATGAAGAAAGTAAGGTTTAGTATCTTATTCAGCTCTAGCCGTATCTATCTAGGTGTCAGAACTAGATTTGAATCCAGGTCTCCCAATTTCAGGACAGCTAGATAATACAGTGGATAGAGTACCAGGTCTAGAGTCAAGAAGACTCATCTTTCTGAGTTCAAATCTGGCCTCAAACATTCACTATCCATGTGACCATGGACTAGTCATTTAATCCTGTTTGCCTCCATTTTTCATCTGTAAAATGATCTAGACTAGGAAAGGGCAAATTACTCCATTATCTTTGCCAGGAAAAGCCCAAGTGGGATCCAAGGAGTCAGACATAACTGAATCCACTGTACAACAACAATTCCCTACTTCAAGACCAATCCTCTTGCAGCTACTTCGGATCCAAAATTCAGAATTAATTGAGTTTCAACTCGTAACAGGACCAGGGACAGAGCAAAAACTTTAGATGGTTTTTAACTTACCCAGCAAGGATTTCCCCTCCCCCAACTAAGAACAAGAGAGGGCATAGCAGGTATTTGGAATAAACACCCTTTTTGCCACCTTCCCATCTGGAGTTTATTTTTAATCTTCAAAGTCTCAGAAAAGAACCCGAGGATGGATGTGTGAGCACATCCTCCATTTGAGAATTGCAGATTTGAGACAAGAGGTAGAGCCTACCCATGTGGTGTGGGTTCTGTTTGCTTGATCAGCCTGACATTTAATAACTCCTGGAATGCAAATGATGTAGTGAGGGCAAAAGGGTTTTGAGACAGTGGAAGAAAACTTTTCAGGGCATTGTGACTTTTGGTGGCTATATTAAGAGAATTACAACTTTGCAGTTTTCTGTTTCATTTTTCAATAAGGACTTTAAAATCTTCAGGTCATGTAGTCCTAGAATTTTAATCATATCAAGAACTAACATTTATATAGTATTTACCATTTGCCAGGAAATATACTGAACAATTACAATTATAATCTTATTTCATCCTCATGATAACTCTGGGAGGTGGGTGCTATCATTATCCTCATTTTTTATTTGAGGAAACTGAGATAAACAAAGCTTCAATGACTTGCCCAGGATCATACAATTAGTATGTGTCTGAGGCTAGATTTGAACTTAGGTCTTCTTGACTCCAACCCTGATTGTGCCACCTAGATTCCTTATACCTCATTTTAGCATGAGAAAAGAAGGGTCATTGACTAGGTGCCTACCCTCAAGGAGCATGAGAAAGGGAATTTCATAGGAAATTCCTTCATGTGAAAGACAAATGGTTAATTTTATGCCATCACAACTCATGGAATGAATGGGGCAGCACAGTGGATAGAGTGCCAGGTCTGGAGTCAGGAAGACTTATCTTCCTAAGTCCAAATCTGGCTTCAGACACTTAGTTGCTGTGTGACCTTGGGCAAGTCACATAACCTTGTTTGCCTTAGTTTCATTATTTGTCAAATAAGCTGGAAAAGGAAATACCAGACCACTCCTGTAGCAGAAAACCCCAAATGGGGTCATGAAGAGTCAAATACAACTGAAAAATGACTGAACAACAACCACAAACTCATGGAATAAGATTGCAGAGTGTCAGAATTGGAGGAGACCACAGAACCAATGAATGGCAGAGATGGAAAGAGACTTGAGACTATTTAGGCCATCCTGTGCATTTTGCTATAAGGAAAGAGAGGCCTAGAGAAAAAGAGGAAGTTGACCAGAGTCAGGCAGTAAGCAAGCGAGTGGAGGAGCTGCAATTAAAGCTTTGGTTCCTTGACTCATAGGCCTGGTTCTTTTCACCACAGCAGGTTTCCTCTCGATGTGGTGGCTGAATCGTAGCCAGCATCTGTTAGAAACATCTCAGGGTGATTGTGAAATGTGAGAAAGGAAGCAAAAAGAAAGGGCCATGTGTAGCTCTGGTACATCAGGCCAAATTTGATGGCCAATTATTCCCCAAATTTGCCTCTTCCTGCATTTTTCTGACACTTTCCTATGCCTAGAATGCCTTCTTCCTTCCAAGATTTGGCTGTCGAATTCCCACATGTTCTTCATTAAAGTTGTGGGTGTGTGTTATATTTTCCTACTAGACTATTAGCTTCATGAGGGCAAAGACTGCTTGAGTCATCTTTGTCCCTCTAAGCCCACTCCCAGGGATTAATAATGAACCTTACAAGCAAAAGGCATTCAGTGAGTACTTTTTAAATAAATGAATGTGCAGAAACTTCCTCCATTAGAAGAGAGGATATATCCTTCACCTAAAGAGCAAGACAACTCTGCCTGATGATGCATTCATGTTTAACAATTGAAGCTGGGGTGGGGGGGGGGGGGTGGGGGGTGGAGAGGGGAAGGGAGCATTGGTCTTGGAATCAGGAAGGCCAACCTTCATGGGTTCAAATCCAACCTCAGACACTTACTACCTGTATGACTCTAGGCAAGTCATTTAACCCTGTTTGCCTCGGTTTCCTTACCTGTAAAATGAGCTGGAGAAGAAAATGGCAAGCCCCTCGAGTATCTTTTCTAACAAAACCATATATGGAATCACAAAGAGTCAGGCAGGACTAAAGAACAAAAACAGCAAAAAGCATTTTCCAATTTCCAAGTGTAAAAGTTCACACTAAAAATTTAACAATTGGTTCTCAGAACCTGTTTCAGCTCGAGCACACCCCTGGCTCTGCCCCAGTATATTATTTAGGAACAACTCAGACTGACCATACTGTGAAAGACTTAGAGACATACAAATGTCAAGTTATGGTTGGTTACAAAAATAAAAATCAGAGCTTAAGGAGGCTTAAGAAGACCTCTAGTGCATCTCTGCCTCCTACAGTTTGAGAAACTGTGACCCAGCGCCAGAAGCAACTAACCCAAGAACACACAGTTCCTCAACACCCAACAACTCTCCATGAGAAATAATCCATAAGCCCTGAAACTGAAGGTATCCTAAATTACCCAGGCTTAGAATAACGAAATAGAGAACCTGGAAATGGTGAATCAAGACCTACAGGCATAGAGAGTCTTTCTTGCAATAATGGTGCCTCAGGATGAATCCTTGAAAAGGCAGAGTACCCATGACCAGTTGACACAAAGTATAGAAACTTCAGGGCTGGAGTAAGGAAAATGTGAGTACAAATCCAGCCTCAAGCACTACATATATCCCCCTGGGCAAGTCACTTAACACCCTTCCCCAGTTTCTTCATCTGTATAATGGGGATCATAACACCTACCTCCCAGGGTTGTTATGAGGACCAAATGAGAGCATTGTAAAGTATTCATCACAGTGCCTGGCACATACTAAGTGCTATAGAAATGTTGGTTATTGTTATTATTCTCATTAGACCACACCTAATTCACAGGCAAGAATCATAAGTTTCAAGTGAGAAGTGAGTAGATCTCCACTTATGGTCTAGAACAGAAGTGGCAGACAAATAGATATATGTCTAGAACAGAGATGTCAGATTCATAGCTTGTATACTCCCCAGGGCAAACTGAATCAGATTAAAACATAATGAGGGATGGGGATGGGGGGCAGCAGGCAGTTAGATGGCTTAGTGGATTAAGAACCAGACCCAGTGATGAGAGGTCTTGGGTTCAATCTGGCCTCAGACACTTCCTTACTCTGTGTCCCTGGGCAAGTCACTTAAGCCCCATTGCCTAGCCCTTAGCACTCTTCTGCCTTGGAACCAATACACAGTATTGATTCTAAGATGAAAGGTAAGGGCTTAAAAAATAATAATAATTTGGAAATATTTAACCAAATAAATTAAAATACAATAAAATATAGGTAATATTACATATTAAAACTAAGTTCTAATGATACATGTATAACCCAGTGGAATTGCTCTTCAGCTCTGGGAGGGAGAAGGAAAGAGGGAAGGGAAAGAACATGAATCATGTAACCATGGAAAAATGTTCTTAATTAATTAACTAATTTTAAAAAAATATATGTTTATAACTTTAAAAAAATCCAACTTAATGCAAGTCAAAAAACAAAACTTAGCTAAACTGAACTAAGTTCTTTAGATCTCAACTAGGTCTCAAATCTCACTTTTAAAAGAAGCCTTCTCTAAGAACTGTGGGAATAGAAACACAGAAGAAAAACAACTACTTGATCACATGGTTCGATGGGAATATGATTGGGGTTGTAGACTCTAAATGATCACCCTAGTGCAGTGATGGGCAAACTATTCCCTGCGGGCCAGAGCCTGGATCTGGCCTGCGGGGAATAGTTTGCCCATCACTCTATAGAGAGTGAAATATTAAGCATTACAACATCCTTGGTGGGGGGGTGTTACTTTCCCACAGGATGACATTTATGAAAATGACTTCACACAAAAACGTTGCCAAGATTGCTATTACAGATGTAAGCAAATTGAGAAACAGTGACTGCTAATCTGTTCTGCGTAACTTGGGAAAAGGCAGGTTTGGTCTTTTCAGTCATGATGTTACAAGAACTTCTTTGCTCTTCAGAGTGAGGTGGGACTCAGGGCTTAATGATGACCTTTGGTTGAGAGCAGCCATGCCTTTGCATGAGAGATTGGGACCTTGCCCACAATCTTGGGCAAACATGGGCCTGACTCAGTGGGCCTGACTTGTCCTTTATATATCCTCACATAGTAGCTACTTAAGAAATGTTTATTGATTGGCTTTCTTCATTATAATTTTTCCTATATTAGAAGGCTCTAGCTAACTGTGTCCCTACGTCTTCTCTTTTCCAGACTATCCTTCCCTGGTTCCTTTAACCAATGCTCAGATAACTAGGAAATTGTGGATTTAAGCAGTGGTTTGCAGTGGGAGGTAGAGTCTTTACTAAAAAAAGCTTCCAGAAATAAATTCCATGTAGGCTGAACTGCTGAATGGAAGGAGAGAAATGGTAGTCCAAGAAGTTGCTGGGCATTATAGTGTGGTGGACAGAGTACTAAATTTGGCATCAGAGGACAATGCTTCAGTTCCTGACATGTCACTTATTATAACCTCAGCAAGTTGCTTAACCTATCAGTTTCCCTATCTGCAAAAATACTAGGAGATCTTCAGGGTATTTTCTGGTTCTAAATTTTTCTGTCCTCATTTGGCCAGCCCTAGTCAGTTTTTCAAATCCTTATGCCAGATTTGAACCCAGATCCTTTTGACTCTGGGCCTGGTGCTCTATCCAATGTACTTAATGAATAATTTTTAGCAGTCATCAGCTTCTGGCCCTCCATGTCTAGAGTATATTCCTTCCTTACTTCCATCTCTTAGACACCGTAGCTTCCTTTAATGCTGAAGGACTACCTCCTACATGAGTGAGCCAGTCAGCAAGTATTTACTTATTTATTTTTTTAAACCCTTACCTTCCATTGGTTCTAAGGCAAAAGAATGGTAAGGGCTAGGCAGTGGGGGTTAAGTGACCTGCCCAGGGTCATGTAGCTAGGAAGTGTCTGAGGTCAGATTTGAACCCATCTCCCATCTCTGGGCCTGGCTCTCAATCCACTGAGCCACTTCAGCAAGCATTCATTAAGCATTTACTATGTTCCAGCATTCACCGGACTTATTATATACTGCCTTTTGTCATCTATTTGTGTATCATATAGCTTTTCAGATGAATATATGAGCTTCTTGAGGGTAGAGCCTGTATCTTGTATGTATAGATACATACGTAAAAACAATGTGTCTATAGATGTAATAGATATATTGGTTTTTGCCCTCTCCCTTTCTTTCTGTCTCTGTCTCTCTGTCTTGATCTCTGTCTCTGTCTCTCTTTCTCTCTCTATCTCTCTGTCTCTGTCTGTCTGTATATATATATATATATATACAGTTTTTTGCCTATAGTACTAAAGGGAGGGCTTTGAATAGAATGGGCACATAAATAAGTGTTCATTGAATAACATTTTCATTGTTTATAATAGAATCTCTGAAAGGGATCCTAGACTTCAATTACAACCCTTCCCCTTTATAGATGAGGAATCTGGAGCCCAGAGAGGTAAAGGAACTGACCTAAGGTAGGGTAGCATTCAGTTAGTAACTGGCTGAGCCAGGACTTAAGCCCAGGGACTCTTACCCCAGTTCCAGAGCTCTTTCCACTGCACCAAGGTCCAAGTCTGAGAGCCTGCTCTCTCTTGCTTCCCTTTGCCTCCAGCCATATCCCTCTGGCTGGGAACTCTTCTCCTAAGGCTCTTCCATCCATCAGGCTAGTATGGGGAGAGATACTTGCCTATCTTTCTCCCACCCTCCTACTTCCCTCATTTTATTTATTTACTTGTGCCTCTCCTCCCTTCCCCCACACCTTCCAGGTCGTGATCAATTATTCAATTGTGAAAGGGCTGAAGTACAATCAGGCTACGCCAACATTTCACCAGTGGCGAGATGCCCGGCAGGTCTATGGCTTGAATTTCGCCAGCAAGGAAGAAGCGACCACCTTCTCCAATGCAATGCTCTTTGCTCTGAACATCATGAATTCCCAAGATGGAGGTAAGCTTCTCTGACAGCTCTATGTGGGGCCATTTTTCTGCCCTTTGGGGGCTTTCTCGCTATTGGGGCTGAACGCACCTTGAGAATTGCCCAAGAAAGGGGAAGGGAGGGAGAATGAAAGGGGGAGGTGGAATTTCACTTCTCACATGTGAGAACTATGTTTGATGGCTAGCTGCCCATCAAGACCTATTTATACATGCTTTGCTGTCATCTTCTTCTCACTTTCTGGAGCACAGAGTTCCCAGGACGAGATTAGACAAACTTCCTCACCAAGGTTTACTTACCCAAAGAACCTGAGTCATGGGATAATAATTTAGAGTTATAAAGAGACCCAGTGTCTATCTAATCCAGCCTACTCATTTTTACAAATTTTACAAATGAAGAAACAGATCGAGAGGAGTTAAAAACATTTTTTTTGCCCGAGGTAATATAGGCAGTAAATATTCAGAGACAGAATTTGAACTCCAGCCTTCTGACTCTTGAGCATTTCCTAGCATACTACCTTCTGAGTCCAAATCTTATGTTCCTTCCATATGCACTGTTCTTGGAGCAAAGTAACAAAATAGTTATTCCTTTTTGAGAGAGGGTGGGAGGTGTTCAAAGGAGAAGGAGGCATTCTGGAACCCAAATAGCACTAACTCCATTAGCCAGTAGGTATGTTCTAATGGAGAAACTTATGGCTGGGGCTTCTGCTACTCTGCTGGAGAGGGTAGCTCTTTCCTGCTGGCTTGTGTAACATTACTATCAATAAAATTGAAGTTTATAGTGGAAAATCACTGGCCCTGAGCCTAGACTAGACAGGAGACAGTGAGTGGGGAATGTCACGCCTGCTGTCTCAATGTGCAGCCCCCCTATATGGTTATTTCAGGACTTTTACAGATATAGAAAGCATTGCCTGCCTACAAATCTGCCCAAGATTTGGTGGGTTTCCTGTGACCTTTGAAAAGTTTCCTTTAAGCATCTAATCTCTTAGCCCTGCAGTGCTCTGAGCCTTTTTCACCTGAGATCTGCTTAAAATGTTAGACAGCGGTCCCATCTGCTTGCAAAAACCCAAGCTGGGTTAGAGGCAACTTGAACTGTCAGAGGAATGGAAATTGCTATTGGGGCTTGAAGTGAATTAGCTTTCCTTTGCAGCAGGGAGCTCAGTGACCCAAACCTATGAAGTCTTTTCGCCATTTTCACTTGTCTACTCTAAATCAGCTTATGAAAGAAGGGCAAGGAGAAAAAAAGACAAAGGGAGAAAAGTTGAATGGGTAGTTGTTTTTTTAAATGTTTGAGTTAGATCTAAAAAGAGAAAGAAAAATTAATTACTAACAAATTACTGTGCTCAGGAAACTTTTGATCACCATCAGTGTGAACTCTTGTGGTTATTGCTATTAGATCAGTGTTCCGAGGAATTTTTTTGATCCATATGGGGAATACCTTCTGCCAAAGCAGATCACAACCTATTGTCTATACCTCACTAAGGTATATTGTTGGCTATAAGCAGCATAATACAATGAAAAGTACTGGCTTAAGAGACACCCTGAGTGTATATCCTACCACTGAAATTTATCAGCTATGTGACCTGGACAAGTGACTTAAGTGTCTCTCTCCCTCAGCTTCCCAATCTGTAAAATAGGAATAATAATAATAGTATCTACCTCCGGTGTTACTGTGAGATTCAAATAAAACAAGGTAGGTAGAAGCAGCTAGGTGGCATACTGGATCTGGAGTCAAGAAGACCTGAGTTCAAATCTATACTTTGACCCTGGAAAAGTCACCTGTTTGCCTCAGTTTCCTCAACTATAAAATAAGGATAAAGCAGCACCTACCTCACAGAACTGTTGTGTTAAATGAAATAATGTGTTAAATACTTTACCTCCGTATAGCACTATATGTAAATGCTAGCTATTAGTATTTCGAATCTTAAAGCATTCTGTAGATATTAGTTATTATTGCCATTACTGGCTGTTTGACCTTGTATAAATCACTGGTCCTCAATTTTCTCCTCTGTAAAATAAAAGCTTTCTGAGACCCTCTTCTACCTCCAGAGCTATGGCCCTGTCACAGTTTATCCATTGGGCTTGTTAAAAAATTTTCTTAACAATTACCTTTTGTCCTGGTAATAATTCTAAGACAGAAGAGCAAAGACTAGGCATTTGGGGTTAAATAAGGTCCTAGGTCACACAGCTAGAAAATATCTATTATCAGATTTGAATCCAGGTCCTCCTGTCTCCAGGCCTGGCTCTCTGTCCACTGTGCCACCCATCTGCCTCTCTCAGTGGAGACACTTTGAGTCTATCACTAGGCTGGTACTTGTAGCCTCTCTAGCCTGGGTTAGGATCCTGCCAGAACTTGCAGCACTCTGACTTATCCCTAGAGATCCCAGAATAATCTCAACCCCTGTGATTTTTTTAACCCTTACCTTCTGTCTTAGAATCAATACTGTATATTGGTTCCAAGGCAGAAAAGTAGTAGTAAGGGCTAGCACTGGGGGTTTAAGTGATTTACCCAGGGTCATACAGCTAGGAAGTGTCTGAGTCCAGATTTGAACCCAGGATCTCTTGTTTCTGGGCCTGCTTCTCAATCCTCTGAGCCACCCTGCTGCCCCCTAGTCCATGATTCTTCATGGACCCCTATCAGTAACCATAGGCTTGGGAGTTGTTTAACAACAGAAAGATAGATAGATAGATAGATAGATAGATAGATAGATAGATAGATAGATAGATAGATAGATAGACAGACAGACAGACAGACAGACAGACAGATAACCTGATGTCACTTCACTAGACAAGAAAAAATAACTGTAACCTTTAATTCTTTTTTTAAAAATAACCTTTATCTTCTGTCTTAGAACCAATACCAAATATTGGTTCCAACACAGAAGAGCAGTGAGGGCTAGGTAATTGGGGTAAAGTGACTTGCCCAGGGTCACACAGCTAGGAAGTATCTGAGACCAGAATAGAACCCAGGACCTCTTGTCTTTTCCCCCTGCCTTTCTTATGGCAAGGAAACTTCCTGGAGAGATAGGGAAGTTTGCCCCTGGCTTAAACAAAAAAGTTTTTAACTTTTACTTTCAAATGGAGATTAAATGACTTACTCAGGGTCATATGGCTAGAAAGTGTCTGAAGTCAAATTTGAACCCAAATTCTTCTGATCACATGTCTGGAACTCTACCCATTGTGCCACCCTTCAGGTTTAAATAATAATCAAAACATAATAAATAATAAACAAAAATATAAACAAAAAATAATAAACAACTTATGTAGTGCTTTAAGATTCACAAAGTACTTTACAAATGTTATCTCATTTTATCCTCACAATAGCCCTGAGAGAGAGGTGCTAATATCCTCATTTTTTAGATGAGGAAAATGAGTCAGACAAAAGCTAAGTGACTTGTTCAAGGTCACCTAGCTGCTAAGTACCATGGACAGAGAAGAAACTGGTGGAAAGGTCTCTGGGTTTGGAATTTGAAAACTGAAGTTCACCTTCTGGCTCAGCTACCTAGTAACTATGTGACCTTATACAAATGACTTAACTTTTTCTTGCTCTTGGTTTCCACTTCTGTAAAATAAAACGTTGGGTTGAACAGTCCCTTTGGGTTCTAAAAGCTTCTGTGGCCACAAATTTGGAGGACGTGGGAGGGAATGACCAAGGCTTGGGAAGGAAAGCTTAGTTGCTGGGACCCTGACATTTTCTTCATGGAGCCTTTTTGGTGCTGGATCCTGGCTAAGTGCCTGAGACAGTAAGTAGGAGTTGCATTACAGGGAGATAATTTGATCTCTCCCCTGCCTGGGTGAAACCCAAGGGCTACAATGGCCAGGTTTCTCTGTGTCTTTTGGGTGGTGGCTATTTAAAGATAAGATCCATCGCACAGGGCAAGCTGAGTCATGAGGCTTTGGGACAAGGTGCTCTTGGTTTTCTGAGAAAAGCAAGGGTGGTTTCTTTGGTCACAGTCCGGCTACCTCATCATTCCCAAATAAAGCATTTAGATTATTGATGGCTTCATCACTGAGATTATAATCCTGTTCAACAAATATTTCCTGAGCTCCTTGCTACCTGTGAAACCCTGTGCTCCACACAGAACCTGCTTCAACTGTTCATAGAAAGAAAGGACATTCAACCTAGAAGCGGCTATTATGGGCCAGGCAGAATGGGGTAATAAATAGAATTGGCCTCAGGGTCAGGAAGAGGTGAATTCAAGTTCCACCTCTGCTTCATACTGGTGTGTGATTCCAGGGGATTAACCTCTCTCAGTGCCCCCACACAATCTCTAAACTGAACAAATTGTACCTTGGTAAAAGGGATTCCTCACCAGGACTGAAATTGCCACACCAATAAAATTGCAAATTTGGGGAGATACAGCTTCCAGAAGTGGGTTTGAACCCATTTACACAAACATTATACATTGGAACCTTAATATTGTGGAATGATCAAACATGATTACTTTAGTACTCACAGCAATACAATGATCCAGGACAATTCTGAGGGACCTTTGAAAAAGAATGCTATCCACATCCAGAGAAAGAACTGTGGGAGGTGGAATGCAGAGGGAAACATATAACTTATCACTTGTTTATTTAGGTATATGTTTGGGGTTTTTGGTTTTATATGGTTATTCACATACAATAATAAATCATATAGGAATAGGTTTTGTGTGATAATGTATGTATAATCCACATTGAATTGCTTGACAGCTCTGGAAGCGGGGAGGAAAGAAGAGAGGGAGACAATATGGATCAAATAACTTAGGAAAACTTATGTGGAAATTTGTTATTAAAATAAAAAATCCAAATAGTAAAAAAGTGAGTTTGAAGACAAAAAAGAATATAATCCCTGCCCTAAAGGTGTTTACATTTTTTAAAACCTTTACTTTCCATCTTAGAATCAAGGCAAAAAAATGGTTAGGGCTAGGCAATGGGGGTTAAGTGACTAACCCAGAGTCTCAGAGCAAGGAAGTATCTAGGTCAGATTTGAACCCAGGACCTCCTGTCTCTCTCTAGACTTGGCTCTCAATCCACTGAGCCATCTAGTTGCCCTCCTTCCCCAGATTTTTACATTCTTATGGATTTTGCAAATAACTACTGTAGAAGGTAGCTGTTAATAAGTACCATAAAAGATAGAATTGTGAGGCTGTGGGGGTATACAAATCATTTTTCCTTTCTGAGACTGTTTTCTCATCAGTAAAATGAAGGCAGTGGTGATGATCTCTTAAGCCCTTTGCAGCTCTTGACATTTTCTGCTTCTCTGTTTCCGAGACCCCTTCCAGCTCCAGTTCTATAAATACTCTTTGTCTGAAGAGGTCTGTGGGCTGTCTCACCACTTCAAAGAAAAGTTAGTCACCAAAATCCTCATCTGTAGACAGAAACCTTGAGAAATACTGAAAAGACTGGATCTCCTTAGTTACTTCCTAAGGGAATCTATGACATTTGTGAGTCAGGGTCTTTATCAGCCATCTGCTGACAAGTTACTTTCTTCCCATCATTTTTGTCACTATACCTCTCAAGTGTTCTGAGGTCTTCTATTTACAGTGAGTTATTTCATCTTCCTGCACAGTCTTTTTCATTCCCAGAGAGCATCTTGTTTTGTAAGGACTGAGGAGTCAGTTATGGCATTGGCTGGTATGGGCTGATTTTTGTGCATATTCCATGGGCTTACTTTATCTTTCTAAGTTCAGAGCATTTCAGAGCTTAGGAGGGATGAGCCTCCCTTATATACCAAAATAAGTTGGCCAGTCTTTTCTTTCTTCATTTTAAAATTCTTTTTAAAAACTCTTACTTTCTGTCTTAGTAGCAATTCTAATTCATAAAGCCAACTAGGCAAATGGGATTAAATGACTCACTTGGGGACACAAAATTAGGAAGTGGCTGAGGCCAAATGTGAAATGAGCACCCCAGATCTCTAGGCTACAGTGAGGACACATTGGTGCTTGATAAGTGAGGGCTGAATCATTCTGCTTGGCCTTGAAGGGCTGAACTAGGACTAATTGTCTTCAATGACCAGAGCCATAGAACAAAGGAATAGTCCCTCCCAAGAGGTGGCGAGCTGACAGAGGTGATCACATAGAGGTTCGAAAGTCACCTGTCAAGGATGCTATAGAGGATATTTCTGTCTTTAGGAAGCTGACCTAGATGTTATCTTGGGTCCTTTCCAACTCTAGACTTGATGATTCGATGAACTGTGACACTATCATTGTTGATTTCTTATTACTTTCATCTCCTTTCCAAAGGTCCTCATTTCCTATGCTTTTATTTATTAAAAATCAATTTGGGGGGAGAGGTTCCGGGTTAAAATGGTGGCAGAGTAAGAAGCAGCTCTTAACCTCTCCTGACCGAAACACACAAAACTCCTCAAGGGGACATAAAAACAAGTCCAG
>NC_058131.1:415285166-415289246 GCF_016433145.1 Gracilinanus agilis
AAGGAAGGAAGGAAGGAAGGAAGGAAGGAAGGAAGGAAGGAAGGAAGGAAGGAAGGAAGGAAGGAAGGAAGGAAGGAAGGAAATCTTTGTCTTCCTTCCAGGCCCATTCAGGTACCTCTGTCCTCCATGAAGCTGTCCCTGATTATCCTTCCTTTTTGTATTAGAGAGTGATTTCTTCCTTTTCATGTTACTCAAAAGTATTTCATCTAACACACTGTCCTTTTGGTCCTGTCACTCTACCTCAGATCATTCTTATTGGTATATGTATCTTCTCCTCTCTCCCTGCATTAGATTTTAAATTTCTCTAGGGCAAAAACTATGGAGTGTTTTATGCTTTTTTCTCCAGCAAAAGGCATGGTGCCCTCTACATAGTAGTTGTTTAATAATTACTTGTCAAACTGAAGACAGCACAATAGAAAGCCCAAATAATAGCTTTTTTTGCAGAAGGCCCTTTTCCTAATATAGTCCATGAAATTGGAGGAAAAATCGTATAGCCTTTTCTATCTAAGCATTGGTACTAAGAATTGATCAAATGTCAATTTGGAAGAAAAGGAGAGTCTACTCCTTAGAGGAGTTATGGGACAGGGATGGCAGGGAAGAAAGGGGGTTGTTGTATCTGGACTCTCAAAATTCACCTGATTGCTCTCTTTTAATGCTAGGATAAAATGCAGACTTTTCTGCTTGACATTTAAGCTCTTTACATCCTAGCTCCCACATACCTTTCTAGAATGATTGAACATTAATCTCCCCAACATACTCTGCTTTCTAGTCAAATTGGGCTATTTCTCTGTTCCTATTATATGATGTTCCATATGCTGTCTCAGTATCCTTTCACAAATTATAGCTGTCACAAATATTTATTTCACAAATTATAACCTTTCACAAATTATAGCATGGAATGTTCTCACTTTCCACCTCTGTCTCTGAGAATCTTCAGCTTCTTCTGAGGCTCAGTCCAAGAGCCATTTCATAGAACTCTTCATCGATTTCCCCAGTTGTTAGTATCCCAATAGGAGAAAATTAAAAAAAAAATCCTTGTGTATATGTATGACAGTTGGTTGAGCTAGGTGAATACATAGTGTTTTTTTGAAACGATAACAAACTCCACTTCACTCATTTCCCCTACTTTCTACAAACTACAGAAAAGCAATTTTTGTCTTTTTGACAAAAAATTCTGTCTTTTTGACAAAAAATTCTGTCTTTTTGACAGAAAGCAATTCCGTCAATTAATTAACTAGGTAGTATATAACTTAATTACAAAATGATGCTAAAGTGAAGCCAACAGCCAAGTAGTTTTCATCAGAGTATTCAGTGTTCATGCACTGACATGTGCAAGGCCACACTCTCTCTTCTCTTCACTATAGAGTGTCCAGATTACAAATTCTTAAACAATTCCCACTCTCACTTTCCCACGGTTTCATGGGTCACAAACCTTGGGTGTTGGCCCCAATTCAATATTGAAATAGGGTAATAAAGAGGGAATATTGTTCTGAAATATAAGAATTATGGTGACCCTTGTTGTGAGGAAGCTTACTAAATTATTATTTAGGAGATCTAGCAGGCAGGGCTGGAGAATTCCAAATGGAATGGAGAAGCAGGAAGTGTGGCTCTCTCTCTGAGATGGACTCCAATGGTGGTTGGGACAAGTTGTAACTGATCCGGGGAGACTTCAGAGGAAGTGGAGTTTGCACCCAGATTTCTTGATATCCAGAAGGAAGACTGTCATCTACTTGTGGGAGATATTTGGTAGAGACTATTAATCCCAACCTGAGTTGCAGGTTAACTTAGGCTGGGTTAGCTCCCAGAATCTACCCACCTGAAAGAGTACAGCTAGTGGACCTGGGGGAGCTGGTACATCACTGGAGTGTGTCAGGACTCTGCTGTGAGGATACCCACTTCAGTCCTGCTATTCTTCGGGCCCTGCCTTGCTTTAGGTCTCAGTTCAGTGTAGATAAGTCCCTCCCCTGACCCTGTGGTTTTCCCATAGTCTGGAAGTATAGAAACCCCTATTCCATCCTTTAGACCATAGTTCCCTGAATTAAATTTGTTACAAACCCTCTTGTCATTTGCTTGCTGGTTTTCACAGACCCCTTGTCTAGGAAAAGCAGGGTTGGGGCCTGTCACTTCTGTCTACAGTCTTTTCCCTTAACAGCTAAACCCAGTTTCCCTAACTTGTTAAGTCCCCACCTATTGTCTATTCCTGTCTCCTACTCACCCTTCTGAACCCACATATAACATTTAAGTTATCTCCCCTGTTTCCCCATAAGATCCTGGGCAAGTCACTCAACTCCCTTTGCCTATCCATTACTGCTCTTCTGCCTTAGAACCAATATACAATATTGATTCTAAAATGGAAGGTAAAGATTTTTTTTTAATTATGAAAAAAACCTATGTGATAGATGCTAACTCCACATTTGAAAATTTTTGCCTTTCATCAATCAACCTGGTCTCATATAATTGAGTTTTTAGTGACCATATTATCTAAAAATATAATAATTATAAGTAAAACTGCCACATAAAAAAATTGTAAAGAAGCTACTTTGTCCAGCCAGCTCCTTTCATTCTTCAAAAAATCCAGCTGATAGAGGGGAAAATGAGGGAAGAAATTCCATTTTTTGAAACTCACTGAGCTCTACTAAGCAAGTAGACAAAACAAGGGAGACGTACTAGAGTTTGGGAATTGCTTCCCATCCAGACTCAACAAGGTCAGAATTTCATGGTACCATTTACTTGTTTTCAAGTTTGGTCTCAGAGTCCTTGTCCATCTTACATCCCCAATGCCTTAGCCATCTCTCCATTGCATCTCTTTGCCATCACTATCATAATTCTTTATGCTGTGTCCCAGCTCATCCATCACAGTGCCCAGCTTGGGCAGTAGCTTCAGTAGTTCAGTAGCTGTGGCAAGAGCTACAGGCAGCAATGGAATGTGGGCTGCCTGCTCCACTTAGAGCTTGCAGTCTCAGAATCCTCTCTTTCGGTTACTTGAAAGGAAGAGAATAGAATGATGAATTCTGTTGTTATCTCTGTCTCTGTCTCTGTCTCTCTCTGGCAAAGCCCAGCAAATAATCCAGGGAAGTAGGCTGTCCTGCTTTCCCATATACAACTTGATCTTCCAACTCTCCTGAAATTCTGTTCCAGACTCAAACTCATAGACAAGTAGTCCCAATTGTGGATATTTTGCAGACTCAATTTCTCCTTCTGCAGGATTCAAAGTCACTCCAATTGCCATAGAAATGAAATGCATAGCAAATCCTGATACATTTATCCCCTTAGCCATAGATTTTCTTTTTCTTTTTTTTAACATTTATTAATATTTATATTTTAGAAAAGTTAACATGGTTACATGATTTATGCTCTTACTTTCCCCTTCACCCCCTGACCTCCCCCCTCCCCTGGCTGATATGCATTTGCACTGGTTTTAACATGTGTCATTAATCAAGACCTATTTCCAAATTGTTGATAGTTGCATTGGTGTGGTACTTTCGATCCCCAATCATGTCCTCATCAACCCATGTATTCAAGCAGTTGATTTTCTTCTGTGTTTCCTCTCCTGCTGTTCTTCCTCTGAATGTGGGTAGCGTTCTTTTCCATAAATCCCTCAGAATTGTCCTGGGTCATTGCATTGCTGCTAGTATAGAAGTCCATTACATTTGATTTTACCATAGTATATCACTCTCTGTGTACAGTGTTCTTCTGGCTCTGCTCCTTTCACTCTGCATCAATTCCTGGAGGTCTTTCCAATTCACATGGAATTCCTCCAGTTTATTATTCCTTTTAGCACAATAGTATTCCATCACCAGCATATACCACAATTTGTTCAGCCATTCCCCAATTGAAGGGCATGCCCTCATTTTCCAGTTTTTTGCCACCACAAAAAGTGCAGCTATAAATATTTTCGTGCAAGTCTGTTTATCTATGATCTCTTTGGGGTACAGTCCCAACAATGGTATGGCTGGATCAAAGGGCAGGCATTCTTTTAGAGCTCTTTGAGCATAGTTCCAAATTGCCATCCAGAATGGTTGGATCAGTTCACAACTCCACCAGCAATGCATTAATGTCCCAATTTTGCCACATCCCCTC
>NC_058131.1:415289336-415301563 GCF_016433145.1 Gracilinanus agilis
GCCAGTCTGCTAGGTGTGAGGTGGTACCTCAGAGTTGTTTTGATTTGCCTTTCTCTAATTATTAGAGATTTAGAACACTTTCTCATGTGCTTATTGATACTTTTGATTTCTTTACCTGAAAATTGCCTATTCATGTCTCTTGCCCATTTATCAATTGGGGAATGGCTTGATTTTTTATACAATTGATTTAACTCCTTATATATTTGAGTAATTAGACCCTTGTCAGAGTTTTTTGTTATAAAGGTTTTTTCCCAATTTGTTGTTTCCCTTCTGATCTTGGCTACATTGTTTTGGTTTGTACAAAAGCTTTTTAGTTTTATATAATCAAAATAATTTATTTTACATTTTGTAATTTTCTCTAACTCTTGCTTGGTTTTAAAATCTTTCCTTTCCCAGAGATCTGACAAGTATACTATTCTGTGTTCACTTAACTTATTTATAGTTTCCCTCTTTATATTCAAGTCATTCACCCATTCTGAATTTACCTTGGTGTAGGGTGTGAGATGTTGATTTAAACCTAATCTCTCCTATATTGTTTTCCAAATTTCCCAACAGTTTTTGTCAAATAGTGGATTTTTGTCCCAAAAGTTGGGCTCTTTGGGCTTATCATATACTGTCTTGCTGACGTCACTTACCCCAAGTCTATTCCACTGATCCTCCCTTCTGTCTCTTAGCCAGTACCATACCGTTTTCATGACTGCTGCTTTATAGTATAGTTTAATATCTGGTACTGCTAGGCCCCCTTCCTTCACATTTTTTTCATCATTTCCCTTGATATTCTTGATCTTTTGTTATTCCAAATGAACTTTGTTATAGTTTTTCCTAATTCAGTGAAAAAGTTTTTTGGTAGTTTGATAGGTATGGCACTAAATAGGTAAATTAATTTGGGTAGAATGGTCATTTTTATTATGTTAGCTCGTCCTACCCATGAGCAATCAATGTTTTTCCAATTGTTTAGATCTAGTTTTAATCGTTTGGAAAGTGTTTTGTAGTTGTTTTCGTATAATTCCTGTGTTTGTTTTGGTAGATAGATTCCTAAGTATTTTATATTATCTAGGGTGATTTTAAATGGTGTTTCTCTTTCTACCTCTTGCTGCTGTGATGTGTTGGAAATATATAGAAATGCTGATGATTTATGTGCATTTATTTTGTATCCTGCAACTTTGCTAAAGTTGTTGATTATTTCTACAAGCTTCTTAGTTGATTCTCTAAGATTTTTTAAGTAGACCATCATATCATCTGCAAAGAGTGATAGCTTAGCCATAGATTTTGTAATCCCTGAAAATTTACTTGAGGCATATACTGAACATTTGCAACTATACATTATAATCATCATAATGAACACCAACATTTAATGTCAAGAATAATTATTCCAACATCACAAGTACTCCCAACAGGTGAGTACTTCTGACATCAAAAGATGGCACATGGTACCATCTATATCACATGTACCTTATTTTATTTTCTTTTTTTACACCCTTACTTTCCATCTTAGAATCAATACTATGTATTTTAAGAGTGGTAAGGGCTAGGGGTTAAGTGACTTGCCCAGTGTCCCACAACTAGGAAATGTCTGAGGCCAGATTTGAACCCAGGACCTCCCATCTCTAGCCTGGCTCTCAATTCACTGAGCCATCCAGCTGCCCTCTACATCTACTTTAACATTACATGTCACAGATACAGCATGATGCAACCCATCATTTAACAGATTGCTTCAAAAACTAAATGTTTAAGTTACATGCAAACCATATCACATGGACATAAGGATGATCTACAGATACCCTTGGTACTTAAGCTAATATATATTAATAGAAAAATAAATGCATAGCTAACAGAAACATAACCAACAAAAACAATGCATAATTAACAGAAATACATATCAACAGTACCTATATAATACTACTAACACTAACACACATAAGGAAATCAACATGAACATAAGAAAAATATAAATCAAAAAAATTTCAATAATTATCAATACATACAACTCTATTTAAAAATTAAATACACAAATATCAATAGTCTTCATCTTTTGCACGTGTAACCATTTCTCTTCATTTTCCTGAAACATCAGAAATTAGTTTGCTGATAAGTCAGAAGGTTTGTGACCTAATAACCTTTCTGACCCTAGACCTGAGCTGGTTGTCAGTGATCTCAGACCTTTAGATCTTGCATTATCAAACCTGACATTGTAGATGACCCAAACTGATTTCCAGCATTTTAAAACACTGTGGAATGTCTCTGTTGTACCCTATCAGTTTTTATAGTGAATTATTATGTAGGAAAGTGGTCATCTAGGTGACTCAGTGGATAGACTGTTGAACCTGAAGTCAAGAAGACATCTTTCTGAGTTCAAACCTATCCTCAGACATTTACTAGCTATATGACACTAGGCAAGTTACTTTATCCTGTTTACCATAGTTTCCTCATCTATAAAATGAGCTGGAAAAGGAAATGGCAAATGACTCCAATATTTTGGCCAAGAAAATTCCAAATAGGGTCATGAAGAATTGGACAAACAGAAAAACAACTGAACAACAGCAAAATAGGAAAAAAGATCTTTCTAGGTTCAATCCTCTCTCCCACCAGCACTATATAAAATGAGGTTCCCCTTTGTCTGAGAAAACTGGTGAGTTTCAGTATGCAGTACTTTCTTCATCAAAATAGCACCTTCTGAGCCAGCTACGTGACTCATTGGATTGAGAGCCAGGTCTGGAGACAGGAGTTCAAATCTGGCCTCAAATCTGGGTTCAAATCTGGCCTCAGACTCTCCCTACCCATGTGACCATGGACAAGTCACTTAACCCCCATTGCCTAGCCCTTACCACTCCTCTGCCTTGGAACCAATAAACAGTATTGATTCTAAGATGAAAGGCAAGGGTTTAAGATTTAAAAAAAAATAATTTTCATCACGTTTCAGAGCTATCCTACTATCATCATTATCTGACTCAGACAGTCCCTTGGTGACTGATGAGGACTCCACACAACTTCTTTCTGAGTAATAGGTGTTTTTGATGAATAATCTTTTTAGAGTCCCCCTCTGCCAAGGCTATCTTTACAAATAGGCAAATTGCCTTGGCTAGTGGGTAGGCTCCTTTTAGCTGATCTATATAGTCTGAGAGAAATACTATCTATAAGCATTTTCATCTTTTTTGTCTTCAGAGACTCCAGGTTACAATTCAATAGGTAGGTGTGATTTTTGCCCAAAATATCTTCCCTGGCAGAGTTGTGCTTATGCCAAAGAGATTGCCACTTTTGTTTCTTTTTTTAACCCTTTATCTTCTGTCTTAGAATTGATATTAAGTATGGGTTCTAAGGCAGAAGAGCAGTAAGGACTAAGCCATTGAGGTTAAGTGATTTACCCAGGGTCACATAGTTAGAATATATCCGAGATCAAATTTGAACCCAGGACCTTTCATTTGCAGGTCTGTTGCTCTATCCACATAAGCCTCTTAATTGCCCTCAGAATTAATTTCTTACTAGCTCTATCCAGGGTTCTCTCTTGAATCATATGTTCAAAGTCATCTCATCATAAAGTGATGAACCTTGGGTAGTACTGACTGCTTACACAGGTACCATGTTATAGTCCAATACAAAACAACAATGCACATCTCTAACTTCCTCCAATATCTCAGCCAGACAATTAGTCAGTTAACAAGTATTTATTAAAGATTTAACATGTCAGAATCTGTGCTGGTGTTTACAGGGAAAGATAAATATACCGTCCCCACCCTCAAAGAGTTCACATTGACCTTGGGAAGGTGATGAGTAAATAAGTATTACATGCAAAATATAAACAATGTGTATGGAAAATAATCTAAGGGGAGGGGAAGTGTGATGGTGGAGTAGACAAAGAGCTAATTCTGGAGGTGGGAGAGGTCCTGGATTAAGATCTGGCCTCAGATACTGCCCACCTATGTACCCCTGGGCATGTTACTTAACCCCAATTGCCCTGCCCTTACTGCTCTTCTGTCTTGGAGTTAATTCTAGGGGTCTATTGTAGGACAGAAGGTAAGGATTTAAAAAAAAAAAACAAAAAAAAAACAAAGTAATCTAAAATGGAAAGCATTAACTAGGATGAGGGGGTTGGGAAACAGACTGGGAAAAGGCCCCCTGCAGAATTCTTAAAGTTCTTCAGGACCTGAGTCCTAAAGGCATTAGGAAAGCTGAGAGACTTTTAGGGAATAAAATATGAGTCTTTTAGATTCATTACCTTGATTCTTAGCTTGTCATACCTTCCTCTGCCAATTACTGTCATTGCCAGTCATAAAAAGAGAGTTGAAGCAAAGAGATTTGGTTCATTAAATGAAGGTTCACATACATTGCTGGTATATTGTCTGGTCAAAGTCCCAAACTCTCCAGCTGCATTTTTATCTTACTGTGGACCAGTCCTTTGGTGTTCTGGGAGGAGTAGCACCTCTGATGTGAGGGCTTACCTAGTCTCATCAGGACTGCTCATCTACCTTTGGTGTCCACCTTTTGTCTAATTCCCAATGGTGGCTCCAAGAAGCTATGGCATGCTCAGCGGCCACACTCCAGTAAAACTGTCTCTGTAGATGGGCTAACCCAGTTTGTGGGTAACCAACAGACCTCAAACCCGTCAATGAGTTAGGGGGATGTGTGCCCCCAGCATGAGAAGACACGCCCCAGTGGAATGGGAGGGTGAAAACAGTTTGTTCCAATGGCTATAAAGTCAGATGAAGTAGACACTGTGGAGCACTTGGAGCTTGTTCAGACACTGAAGAAGCCAAAGTCATCCACTGCATCCCACGCCATCACCAGTCATCCTAAATTTTGTCTTGCCACTTGATTTCCATGACTCTGGAAGAGAATAAAGCTTATGACTTTGTGCAACTCTGCCTCACTTAAATCCAACTCACACTCAAGTCAAGACATGAGCTCATGATGTCATCAGGCCTCTTTGAAGGCCCCTTCATCTTCTCTGACAAAACTTATAATCTTCAGATCCATTTGGCAGTGGTCAAAACACAGGTCTGTTTTTCATCTGCTCTTGAATTTTAGCTCCATATCCATAGTCCTTAATTCTTGGTGACAACAACAGCCCACTTCAAGGCAAAGAACATCAATTTGTGTATGGGATATGAAATCTCTTTGTCAGTAAGTTCTCGGCTAGCAAATACAATCAGTTTCTGATGGCCAACATTCTCTTGGTACTAGACTGGCTGCACCCAAGCCTTCCAGGACAGTAGCCATATTCAAGATATAATTTTTTCAGATCTGCAAAAACTAACACTGGTGCATGTGGAAAGTAATTCATTTAATCTGCCAGAGAGCTTGTTCATATTGATCAATCAAATCTTCTCAAAGTGATTTTAGAGGATTAAGGGCAAACTGGTCTGTCTTATTGACTTTCTGCTTCTGGTTTTTCAGTGATTAAATCCTAGAAAAGTCCATAATTATTAAAGTTCTTCATCTAGCACTAACTAAGAAATGCTTCTATGTTCAATGAGTTAATGTTCACTCCTTCCTGAAATACTGTGTGGTCTGCATATTAGACAGAAGCTATGCAAAATTACATCTTGTCAATCAACAGCTTCAGATTAGCTTTTTCTGACTAATCTCTCATTTCTGTCAGTCTTGCTTTATGTTCTTCCAAAGATATAAGGGTATCTAGATGTAGTAACACTTCTATTAATTCATGCCCCCAAACCCCCAGTGCCCTTCTCTATCAGGCATTGAAAAGTGACAAGTACTTCCAAGATACCTCAGGGCAAAGATGCCAAACACAGGTCTGCTTTGGGCTGCCAGAATCAAATTAAATATTGGGAAATATTTAACAAAATAAATAAAATATAATAAGGCATAAATAATATTAGTATGTGATTTTTTTAACCCTTACCTTCTATCTTAGAATTGATACTGTCATGGATTCTAAGGTAGAAGAGTGGTAAGGGCTAGCCAGTGGGAATCTGGTAGTATATAACGTGCACGTTGAACACCAAGAACCATTAGTTACCTAGGAGACAGTCTAGGTCATCTTAAACTTTTAACATAAGGTACCAATTTAATTTATTATTCTGTTCAAAGTTTGGTAGTCAACACATCAGGATTTTCCCATTATTCCACTAGAGATGATTCATAAGAACTGCTAGAATTTGCAATAATACTTACAATTATTCAGATGGTTCTGAGGTTTTCCATCACAAATAGATGAAATCTTTCTAGAATGCTTTCAGAAAGTTGAGGAGTCCTAAGAATTGTTCCTCAGGCACATACCACATCCTAGTCTTGGAATGAAAACATACCTGTCTTGCTGTACTTCTCTCTCATCTAATTCTCCCTTCTCTTGTTCTTCCTCCATACCCTTGGCTATCCAAAGAGAAAAATCTCTTTCTGTTCAACAAATAAACTGGATCAATCCAGATTAGTCATTATAGTACAAAATTCAACTAACTTGGATATTTCTGGGGTCATGTATATGAACTCCAATACAACTCAGAGGCAGCCACAATCTCTTCAAATTTATGAATGCTTTCTCCATGAGCACCATCCAGGACCATCCTGAATAAAGAACTAAGCCTGGTATCAGCCCATGTCTCATGTTTCTTGGAACAAGAAGGCTGCTCTGCCCCCATTATACATTGGTTATGGGGCACACCACAAGTGTCAGTGGATACGCTTTTGAAGTCCACTGACACTGGTATGTATTAAGAACTTGGGGTATTTTGATCCACTTGTTCCAGAGGACTTAACAGAGATTTATTATCAAGTCTACCCATTTTCTGGTTTTCACCTTTGAGCAGGGGTTGGCAATGTATGGCTCTTTCTGCAGGAGCCATAAAGTCAATTTTTTTTCAGGCGCTGTTACAGGAGCGCGCACTGTGAGCACTGTACGGCTCTCATGAAATTACATTTTTAAAAATGTGGTGTTTATGACTCTCACAGCTGAAAAGGTTGCTGACCCCTGCCTTTGAGGTTAGATGCTGGTCAACATCTGCTCTTAAATGAGCTATTTATTCTTCCTTTTCTACAGAAGGGCTTTCCTTTTGAGCCAAGTGGACTGGAGAAAGTTGGATAGGTGTCAAAGCTATGATCAATTGTACTGTGAATAAATACTCAATCTGTGAAACTGCCATCAATAGCTTTGGTAGATGGCAGCTGCCTCTTCCCTTCTCCTCCCAGTTTGAGCTCCTGCAGAGGCTTGGATATCAGCTGCCTCCAGTAATGAAGAGCACAGATAATCTAGAACATTATGATTCCAAAAGGGAGGAACAGAGGGAAAGCACCCAACAAGAATAACTCTTGTTTCTCTTCAGAGGTTCTTAAACTCCATAATAAGGTAAGTAGTAGTTATGCTGATTGGCACTCAGCTCCATAGAAGTAGCAAGAGAAATCCTAGACAATTGGTGATGTCAAACCTGAGACATCTTCTTGAGAGTGCTTTGACTGTCTGCAACCTAAAAAGCAGCTACAGGAGGACGCAAGTTTGGACTTCAAGGGCCTGGGGTACATCGGAGGCATCTCTCAGGCTCAATAGCTTATGTCAGACTCCTAGCGCCAAGAGCCCAGGCAGAAAGCAAAAACTACTCTTCTCCCACTTCACCATGACCCTCACTCAAATGATCATCATGACTGGTCTCTAGAAATAATCAGTTTTAATTCACTCTCACTTCTATACAGAGTCCTTTCAATCTGAATCGGATGGACGGAAAAGCAAATGGGGAAACTGAGGCTCATGGAAAGGAAGTAGTTGCTCAAGGTCAGAAATCTAATCTAGGAGTGGGGCCAGAACTCTGGCTTTTTCTCTGATGGCCTTTGACCCACATGCTGCCTTCAGCTAAGACTCTCCACTAAACACCTCAAAGGCCCCTCCCTGACCCATAAGGCCAAATGAACCTTAATTAAGCCTTGGAGCTAACTTAAGTGCTTCTGGCAAACTATTTTCCACTTGGAGATTTCTTCCCTTTCCTCTCCAAAATTCTCCACTGCTACTATCTCTTTCATCCCACCCACCAAGAAAACAATCAAGAGAAAAGAGAAAAGAATCTTTTGATTCTCTGATGATGGTAGAATATTTGACCTATTTGGGCTAGTGATTTCTACAACATTTGAAATGCTTTCCCAGGTGAGTATAAAACAAGAAATCCAGCCCACTTTGACCTCAGTGAAACCTGCTCAGTCCAAAATCTAATCTGCTCAGAGGATTTTCTTTGGTGGCCACCTTGATTTGTACCCTGAATTAAGACATACATTTTCTAAATTTCCCTTATCATTTTTTTAAAACCCAGTGAATAATGAGGCCATTGGAATCCTATTGTAATCAAAAATGTATTATTTCTAGCACAGCCTCAGCTCCACAAATTAATCCATTCTCAGTCTATGTTTTATGACTCAAAAGCCTCTCCCTGGTCTGATATGACGCTAAGGCTCCTTCTCCAAGCAATGACATTCAGTGTTCACTGATTCTAAATAAAATACCACCTTTCCGTTTTGATCATCTATATTCTGTTTTCCTAAGGCTCTAGGCTAAGGACCCAGTGGATGGCATAGGTGGCATATGCTCCAAGATTTTAGAGAAGGAAGCAATAACCGTGAGCTTGGTTGGTCAGTGAATACTCTGTGGAGGCACTTGATCTCGACCTCAAAGGATGTGTAGGATTCTGACAAGTGGAGAGAAAAGAAAGGATTTCTTCCCAGGCAGGAGCAATGAACATGCTTTTCATCAGCCAGATCAAATACTTTACTCATTAGACTATGATTTATTTTAAATTAGTAAGGGGAAAAGTTGGGGAAATCAGCTGGGAGCAGATTGTAGAAAGTCTGATAATTTCTGAAGGCTTGCAGAGAACCAGAATGTCTGGGCTGGAAGGGACTGACTGTAAAAGAGAAAACCTTGTGTACCTGCCCTCTCATTTAACAGACTAGGAAACCATAGTCCAGACTCATGGTCCCATAGTGAGTTGTTCAGGATTTGATCCTCTCCAGTGGTTCCCAAACTTTTTTGACCTGCCGCCCCCTTTCCAGAAAAAATATTACTTAGCCCCTTGGAAATAATTTTTTTTTATTTTAATAGCAATTAATAGGAAAGATAAATGCACCTGTGGCCATCACCCCCTCCCTGGATCACTGCAGCACCCACCAGGGGGCAGTGGTGACCACTTTGGGAATCACTGCTAGGCAAATGGGGGACAGAGGAGAGGAGAAAGTAGAGTGATAAACTGCCTTACAAATATAGTAGTGGTTACTTAATAAATATTTCTTGGTGGGCAGATGGTGAAAATGACAGCATAAAACTAGCTTAGCTCCTAAAGGAGTGTCTCTGGGTGATGAGAATTCCTTGGTATGAATATTTATGACACTAGGACTGTCTCCCAAAAACTATAAACATAAGTTATTAAATACCATTCCATTGATGAAATAAGATAATGAATGCAAAGAACTTTTGCAAAACCTTACAGGCATTGTGTAAATGTTGACTATCATTATCATTTTGGCCAAGATTCAACAATGTCCCTAGCAAATCTAACTTATTTGCTACTCTGATCCCTACACATTCTGCCCTGGTTGGCATCCCATCACAAAAAGCAGTCCAAGACATGTTTGTGTATGTACAGGGAGACTTCACCCATTTATTTGAACATTCTTAATCATTATGTGAATAACTTGATCAAGCCTGGCAAATGTTAACCTTTGCACAAACCTAAAGAAAACATGATTGGGGTGGAGGGGAGGGCAGGGATGGCACAGCCAGATGGCTCAGTGGATTGAGAACCAGGCTTAGAAACAGGAGGTCCTGGGTTCAAACCTGGCCTCAGACACTTCCTAGGTATGTGACCTTGGGCAAGTCACTTAACCCTCATTGCCCATACCACTCTTCTGCCTCATATACAGTATTGATTCTAAGATCAATAATTGATTCTAAGATAAAAAAAAAGAGAAAAGAAAACATGGTAGGAAAATAATCCTTCCTCCATCCTCATAGTACAGTGTATACCTCTCATGCTCTTAGCACAGGTATTTTTTGTGTTGTATAGTTATTTTATATATTAATATTTCCATAATCTATAGTTATTCAGGGTGTTAGGTAGAAAGAAGCACACATTTTTGGACATGGCCAATGTGGGGATTTGCTGGATATTTTTATGGTGCTGGCTTGCTGCTGCTTTATTTCTTCTCTTTCTTTTTGTTAAATGGAGTGGGGATGGGAGGAATAGATTATAAATGCATGTAAAAAAAAACAAAGATATAAATTTATTTTTAAAAACCCTATCATACAGACCTTAGCCTCCCTCTCCTTCTAAATGTAACTAAAGGAAATATATTATACACACAGATATTTGTCAATTTATAAATCTATTGGAGAATAAAAATAAAAAAAAAATTTAATACCCACCGTGCCTTCAGTGGCAGTTTCTTAAGATGCTGGAGCACCAGCACAATAGCTACCTCATGGGAACTGGCTTACCGACCAACCTGGAACCCCAACCCTGTCCACCCTGCCCCTGGTCAGAGTATTTTTGAAAAAGGTTGAATTCCAGAGAGGGGGTTTCTATGGGGCTTAGAGGGATAGTGGAACTGGGGAGAGGGTAAGGAAGGGGATATGTCCCATTCTCCTGCCTACCTGCCCAGCTCCTGTCATCCCAGCTGAGAAGCAAACAGTGGCCATTGCAGCGTTATAAAACAGGGTTTGATTTCCCCCAAAAATAATAATAATAATTGATAAATTGTGATAGTTTAAAAAGGGTGGTTGCCAATTGTAATAATTACAATTAAATTATGAGTCTGTTAGTAGCTTTAACAACTTAGTTTAATCGAAATAGAGAGTAAAACGAGGGAAATGTAGGAAAGAAGTAGAGAATTGCCTGGCCTACTGCTCTAGAGTCTGCTCCAGTGAAATCCAGCTCACCACTGACAAAAGGCTCAACCTCCAGTCAGAAGACAGCAGGAGTCTCCTCAGCAAGAGTCCCCAGAGGAAGCGTCTCCCTTCAGCAAGGGCCACCAGCGCAAGAGAGAGTCCCTTCAGCAAAAGAGTTTTTGCAAGAAAGCAAAGACTGATGACCAACCCCTAGGAATGAGCCTTTCTCCACATTTAGTCAGGCTAATTAATCCTCAGACAGCAGATAGCATTGCTTGACCTGTACTCAAATCTGTTCCAGCATGGTAGGACTACCTGACCTTATACTCTATGAAAAGGAGGAAGAGGGGGAGAAGGAGGAGGAAGTAAAGAAAGAGCTTTCAAAGGCACAGAGTCACCTTCATGCCCTGATGAAGGCACCGGAGGCATGTGTAGATAGAGAGGTCTGGTACTGCTTTGGTTAGTGTGGAATTCTGCTGTATTTATGTATCTGTAGACCTTCCATCCCCAGCATGCACATCCATTCAGCTGTGACCTCCTTAAGATCCCAGACCTGGTCTATCTCAATTTTTATCTCTCAGGCAGGTTGCTCCTAAGTTTTTGTTTTGTTTTAAACCCTTACCTTCCGTCTTAGAGTAAATACTGAGTATTGGATCCAAGGCAGAAGAGTGGTAAGGGTGGGCAATGGGAGTCAAGTGACTCGCCCAGGGTCACACAGCTGGGAAGTGTCTGAGGCTAGATTTGAACCTAGGACCTCCCATCTTTAGGCCTGGCTCTCAATCCACTGAGCTACCCAGCTGCGCGCCCCCCCCCCACCCTGCTCCTAAGTTTTTAATAAGAGTTTGTTGAATGAATATATGAATGAGAATAAAAGATAAAAGCCCATCCCCGAGATCCTCCTTGGAGAAGATTGCTCTATTATTAGATCAAGTTGCCAAATCTTCTGTGTGCCTCACCTTCCTTCTACACCTACCAGAAAAGTGTCTTCTGTGCTGTTACGCTCTCCAGGGAGACTCTAACAGTAACAAAGCCAAAGACAAGTCATAAGTTTGTGATTCAGCATCCCATTCCCGCAGCCGTGGCCATCCAGTCACATGGCAGGCCAACCCAGAATCTGGAGAGGTGTTGCCTGAATTTCCTCACTTCAGGCGAATTTCCCTGCACCTCAGAGTCTGTGGAACACTGAGTGAAATGAGCCTACTTAATGACTCTGTGGAAACCCAAAGCTATAATAAGAAGAGTGTTTGTGGAGAAATAGAAATCATAACAATCATGGAGTTAGAGGTGGAAGAAACTTCAAAGGGCATGGAGTCTCCTCCCTTCATTTTACAGATGAGGAAACTGAGGTTTGGAAAGGAAATTGACATGCTCAAGATTACCCCGATAATTAATAATAATAATAATAATAATA
>NC_058131.1:415301938-415401026 GCF_016433145.1 Gracilinanus agilis
AAGGAAGAAACAGAAAGGAAGGAAGGAAGGAAGAAGGAAGGAAAGAAAGAAAAAAAAGAAGGAAGAAAAGGAAGGGGTTTTATTGATGATAGGAATATTAGTAACAGTGTTTTTAAAAAGAAGAAAAGAACATCAATGAAGCATTTTTAAAATATATCAAAAATAGGAAATTCAGAAAGGAACGGAGACAAGACCATAAAATACACACACACACACACATACACACATACATACATATAAATATAGACTTGTGTTTTTTTTAATAAGGTCATTATGAATTCGTAGCTTCATATGTAATTCTCTTTTTCTGGCTTCTATATATGAAAATAATCATCTTTGTTAATAATTTTCAAGTCCACAGAAAAACCATAAAAAGATAGTCAGGCAACACCTAAAGGCATATAAGTGATGTGACAGCCTATAAACACAGGAATCTTTGTTCCTGGATTGAATGAAGGCAGTTCTGCTTGCGTGCCAGGGATTTCTCTGCACTATGTCAGAGGCTGGGGCTGGATAGGAGAGAAGGCTGCAGCCTGGGTGAGGCACTACTCTCCAGGCTGCCAAGATGAGAACACTGATAACAAGAGTCCTTGGAAGAAGAGACAGACCTCTTTCCCTGGCAGGAAATAGTATTACCTTCTTTATTTATTCAACACTGAACACTTATTGAATCATAATTCTACTCTCAATTATCAGTCTAATAGAGGTGGGTAGGGAGATGAGTAGGTGAAAAGCATTTCAATGCCTTGGAATGAATTATAATGTTAGAACAGTAAGGAACTTTAGAAAAATAGAGCATAAAGAGCTTATTTGTTATGGTTTTTTGTTGTTGTTGTTGTTGTTGGTTAGGTTGGGTTTTTTTGTCTTGGGGGATTGTTTATAATGTTTAGTTTTTTTTTCTTTAATGGAGTATGCTTTATGGGGGAAGAAGAGGGTAGCAATGGTGATGCCAAAACAAAATTAGAAAAGAAAAAAGAGGAGGGTTATTGAAACACTATGAAAAGTATATAGAGGAAGGGGCATTAGGTGGCTCAGTGAATAGAGAGCCAGGTTTAGCTTCAGGAGGACCTGGTTTCAAATGCAACCTCAAATGGCTCAGTGGATTGAGAGCCAAGCCTAGAGATGGCAGGTCTAGGTCCAAATCTGGCCTCAAACACTTCCTAGCTCTGGGACCCTGGGCAAGTCACTTAACTCCTAGCCTTTATTGGTTTTCTGCCTTAGAACAAATATACAGTATTGATTCTAAAACGGAAAGTAAGAGTTTTAAAAAAAAGTGACCTCAGACACTTCCTAGCTCTATGACCCTGGGTAAGTCACTTAACCCCAGTTGCCTAGGCCTTCCCATTCTTCTGCCTTAGAACTAATACTTATTATCAATTTTAAGACAGAAGGTATGAGTTTAAAATATATATATACAGAGAAGAACAGAAAGAAATACAGATAAGCAAAACAGTTTTGAAAGTAATAAATTGAATTTATTATGTAATAATAATAAGTAGGAAAGCATGCTTCATCATTGGTCTTTTAGAGTCATGATTAGTCAATGCAATAACTTTTTTTTAAAGCAACCAATATGAGATAGATTCATGGCTTTATGTACAATCCTTTTCATTTCTACTTTGCATATGAAGACATCTTTTCTCTGATGTTCGGAGAAAAATAAACCTAAAATTCAGAACATAAGAGCTGAAATTACCTAAGAACCCTAAAACTGAAGAATGTCTGAATTGAAGTAGACTGTTATGGAATAATGGAAAGACCACTGAGCTTAAAGTCAAAAACAACATAGATTGGAATCCCAGCTCTGACACACACTGACATAGCTGGGAATCAGGATACGTGGACTTAAAACCACTTAGTGGGTGACCAAGTTCTCTGAACTTTACTTTCCTCATCAGAATAATAATATTTAGACTAAGCACTTCACAGAATTATTGGGAGAAAAGTTTGGTGGTGATTGTGTTTTTTGTTGGTTTTTTTTTTTGCAAACCTCAGTGATCTATAAATACAAGTTTTTATTATAAAATGTGGGATGCCAGAACTGGAAAAGACCTTAGAACACAGAATACAGGATGTTAAAGAATGGAAGGAACTTTCAAAAATTGTCTGGTCTGAGCATGTACTGTAAACATAATAATAATAATAACAATAATAATAATAATAATTGACCATTAACTTGTGGCAGTAGGCAAGTTCTCTGAACTTTACTTTTTTCATCAGTTAAATAAAAAGAACAACACAGGCATACTTTGTTATACTACATTTCCCTTTATTACACTTTGTAGAGATTTCATTTTTTACAAATCGAAGGTTTGTGGCAACCCTGCATTGAGCAAGTCTATTGGTGCCATTTTTCCAACAGGATGTGTTCGCTTGTGTCATGTGTCACATTTTAGTAATTTTCACAATACTTCAATTTTTTTTCATTGTTTTTATGTCTGTTATGTTGATCAATGATCTTTGATGTTAGTATTATAGTTGTTTGGGGATTCAAAGAATCATGCCCATATAAGACAACAAACTTAACTGGTAAATGCGTGTGTTCTGACTGCTCCACCAACTGACCATTGCCCCATTTCTCTCCCTGTCCTCAAGCCTCCCCATTTCCCTAAGACACAACGATATTGAAGGATATTATGTAAACTCAACTGATAGAGCAGTGGCAGGGTCTGAGAAGGTTCACTCCAATTTTTAAAGAAGTTCTACTATGGGTAAAATGCTATCAAACAGCATTGTATGATACAGAGAAATCTTTTGTGAAAGGAAACATCAATTGACGTGAAAATTTCATTATTGTTTTATTTCAGAAATTGCCACCGCTAACCTAATCATCAGCAATAACCATTCTGATCAGTCAGTAGCCATTAGCACGAAGGCAAAATCTTCCACCAGCAAAAAGATTACAACTCATGGACAAGTAGATGGCTCAATAGATAGAAAGCCAGACCCAGAGATCAGAGGTCCTGGGTTCAAATTTAGCTTCAGATACTTCCTACTTGTATAACTCTGGGCAAGTCACTTAACCTCCATTGCTTAGCCCTATGCTCTTCTGCCTTGGAATACAGTATTGACTCTAAGATGGAAGATAAGGGTTTTCAAAATATATTGTAATAATAATAATGCATTTTATAAGGGCTTCAAAATGATTTCTTTAATAACAGCCATAAAGAGAAAATGGACATCTAGAGAGAAAAAGCAACTTGCCCAAGTTGGTCTTGAACCCAGGTCTAGCATTCTTTATTTGCCTCTGTTGTAGAGTGTAGAGAACAAAATGATCTTTCTGACTGCCCTATATAAGAGCATATACATATGCTCTTATTAATATTCTCTAATTCACTTTAGGTTTTGTTTTAATTTTTGTTTACTTTGTTAAAATCACTTTTTTTAATTCACTTTTTTTAAATCAATTATTTTAATATCAATTCTAAGACAGAAGAACAGCAAGGGCTAAGCAATCAGGGTTAAGTGACTTGCCCAGGGTCACAAAGCTAGGAAGTCTAATTTAAATGAGCACTACACTCATTGTTACCAGAGGCAGGTGAATATTATAGAAGGGTTGTGGGCAACAGCCTGGAATAACCAAAAAAATAAATAAATTTAAAACTAAAAAATGCTCAGTGCAGAAAATTCCTGCTGAATAGAGGAGAGGTGACTGTCGATGAACACAGTGTAATGGAAGGACCCATCAGCCTGTTCCCACTAATCCAATCTGGAGAAGTAGGCAAGGGTTAACCAATGAGTGGTAGATCCTGCTGCCTGGGTTTCCCTGGAGTTCAGCCAGGGAAGGGAAGAAAACTCCTTTTGGTCCCTAAGGAGCCAACTGTCTGGGTTGGCAGCTACACTGAATTTCAGGTTATTTGATAATGGAAGCAGAGAGACTCGCAGCTTCAGCCATAGTTTATCAGGGAAGATTTTTGACACAGTGATATCTGGAGCTACATTAGCATTATTACTGTCATTGTTACTATTATAGCTCACATTTCCATAGCATTTAACAATCTATCACGTGGTTTCCCCAAGAAACACAAGAACTTTATGAATTGGGCCAGTCAGGTACTATGGTCCCTAATTTCCAGATAAGGAAGTGAAGGCATGACTCATTCATAACAGGATCATTGATTTAAAGCTGGATAAGACCTCAGAGGTCATCTGGCGCAGCCCTCTCACTTTGCCAATCATCTATCAGAACGGTAAGAACTAAAGGTTTAGAGACAGCGAAGTGGCTCAGTGGATTGAGAATTAGACTTGGAGATGGGAGATCCTGGGTTCAAATTTGGCCTCAGACACTTTCTAGCTAGGTGACCCACTTAACTCCCATTGCCTAGCCCTTACTGCTCTTCTGCCTTACAACCAATACATAATACTATAATATGTATGATGTATAATACTAATAATTAGTCACATAGGTAGTTAGCATCAGAAGTAGAATTTGAACACAGGTCCTTGGGCAAAAGAGTCAGAGCCTATGTTCATATTCAAGCTTTGTCACTTATTATCTAGATCTCAGTTTCCTCATCTATAAAATAAAGAGGTTGGACTCTAGGACCTCTAAGGAAGGTCCTTTCCTTCCAGATCTTAAATCCTATGACTCTAAATCTAAGGGTTCTTCCCACTCTTACTGATCAGATCAATAAGCATTTTTTAAGCACCTCCTCTATGCCCCTCATTTTGCTGAAGATCCAAAGAAAGGTAAAAGCCAGTCCCAGCTCTCCAGGAACTCAAAGTCTATTACACCTGGGTAGTAAATGCTGCAATAGGAGTATGAAACCTTGACTCTCTGACTCCCAGGTTAGTTCTTTTTCTGCAGCCCCAGATTTGCTCCATGCACTTCTCTTTCAAGGACTGGATGATTCTCCAGGGCCTTCACGAGCTGATGAGTTTAGTTCCCTATGTTTACCCAAAAAAAACAGCCTTGGAGAATCCTGGTAACTTTTAACCCACTTGCCTCCATTGTCCTCTAAAAGATGCCCACTACTCATCTTCCTGCCCCTATGATGTGTCTTCTCCTAAAAATGCAGAGGATCTCTAGTAGAGTAAAGAGGTGGCTCTAATTTGAGACAGATAGGTGATACAATTGACCTGGAGTCATGAAGACTTGAGTTCAAATTTGACCTGAGACACTTACTAGCTGTAACCTTGGGTGAGCCACTTTTAAGGGAAACATCTATTTCCCTTAGTTTGGGTTTTTTTTTTCCCTAATGTAAAATGGGAATAATAATAGCATCCCAGGTTGTTGTGAAGACCAAATAAGATAGTATTTTTAAAATACTTAGCACAGTGCTTTGCACATAGTAGGTGCTATATACATGCTTATTCCCTCCCCTTATTGGAAAGAGCATAAAGAACTGGGGAACTGAGAGACAGGATTTCAAATTCTGTCTCTACCACCCATTGTGTGTCCTGCCCTTCCTTCTCTAGACCCAGTTTTTTTCATCTCTTCAAGTGAAGGGCTGAGAGTGATTTCTAAGGTCCTTTCTGTTCACATGCTACCTTTTGGGATACAAAATACCCTTGAAATGTTGAAATTCTATGGCTTAAGAGTTTGCTCAGGAGGTTGCACTTGGAGGAGAGAAGACTTTAGCAAGATCATGACCATAGAGTCCAGGACTAGATCAGGAAGAGCCCCAAAAGGCAAGGAAGTGCTGGGATTTAGCTTGAACCAAACCTCCTAAGTATTGGTAGATTTTAAGTGGGAGTTCTTACACTTGGGGAAACAGATGAATGCTATAGATTGGGGTTTGATGTATTGTTTTGTTGATTATCAAGACATAAAGAAGTGATAGGAAATTTTTTTTTAATTTTTAAGCAATGGAGAAAATGTTAATAATTTGACCTCAATTGATTTAGTAGTTGTGTGATCCTAAGCAAGTTATTTACTGACTCACAAGTTACTCTGTTTTCCTCAGTTTCCTCAGCTGTGAAACCAATGTGGTTGTGAGGATCAAATGAGATAGTATTTATAAAAAGTGCTTAGCACAGTGCTTGGGACATAGTAGGTTCTTAATAAATACTTGTTTGCTTTCTTCCCCCTTTTACTTCCTTTCTTCCCTCCCTTTTTTCCTTCATTCTTTTTCCCTCCTTTCTCTCTTTCTTCTCTCTCCTTCCCTCTTTCTGTCCCTCATTCCTCCCTTCCTTCCTTCTTCCTTTTCTCCCTCCTTCCTTCTCTCTTTCCTTCCCTCTCCTCCCTCCCTTTTTTGTTCCCTGTCTCCCTCCTTCCTCTTTCTCCTTCCCTCTTCCCTCCCTCATTCCTCTATTCCTTCTTCTTTTCTTCCCTCCTTCCTTCTCTCTTCTTCCTTCTTCTTTCCCTTCCTCCTCTCTCTCCATTTTTTCCTTTATTCCCTCTTTCCCTCCTTTCTCTTTCTCCCTTTCTTCTCTCACCTTCCCTCTTTCCTCTCTCCTTCCTCTCTTCCTTTCTTCCTTCTTCCCTTTCTCCCTCCTTCCTTCTCTCTTTACGGTTCTGGGGGTTTCAAATATGAAGGTCTTGGTGTCACAGGACCACACAGAAATGGGTAGAAATGGAAGAGGGCAGATAGAGCTGTCAAATCCTGCAGTGTGCTGGGAAGATGAGGTGGTGATGCGTAGTGAGAGTGCTCACCACCAAAGGTCTTCCGGAAGACTACAGGCTTTTATAGAGACTAGGTTTGGTTATGGTTGAGGATCTCTGAGGTCCCTTTCCAAGACCTTCCATTCTAAAGTTTGATGGATATAAGATATCAGTCAATCAAATCCCAACCAGCTGAAAGAACAAAAATGTAGAGAACAGGAATAGATTAATACGCATAAGCTGATATGAGACAGAGTGAGACGACTTGGCAAGCAGAACCAGAGAGAACCCAAGAAAGAAGAATCGCAAAAAGGGGCAGCTAGGTGGCACAGAGAATTGGGAAGACCTGGGTTCAAATGTGTTCTCAGACACTTCTTAGCTATGTGACCCTGGGCAAGGTCCTTAACCCCATTTGCCTAGTCCTTATTGATCTTTTGTCTTAGAGTTGTTAATAAGACACAGAAAGTAAGAATTAAAAAGAAGAAGAAATGAGGACATTAAATAGTTGACCATTGTATACTTCAGTTCAGCTTGTCAGTTATTCCTCTTTAACCCAATATTTTTTATTATTTCTTGTCCAGTTTTCCCAAGGCGTGGGGGGAGTTAGAAGGGATAAGGAGCTCTTATAGCAGGTGGGCAAGCTGATCCCCATTGAATCCAACTTCCTCCCTACTTTGGGCCCAGCCTGCAATGCCCATGGAGCCTGATAGGATCACACAGCCAGGTTTCCCATAGGCTCATTCAGGAACCTCATGAAAGATTGAAGACAGAAGCACATTTGACTGCTGGGCCCAAAGTATCAGTTACCCATTGGGTAATCCAGCCCCAGGTGGAAGGGGAGGTAAGTGCCGAGGATGAGGAAGCCACCTGGACGATTGTGTAGAGGGAGGCCCTGGACCCTGCAAGCTATGGTCAGCAGGGAGTGGATCTTACATTGCGTCTGCTTCTGCCACTGTGACTGGATCATTCTCTGCCGAGTGTCTTGTAGGTGACAGTCGCTTCTGCCTCTCCTTCCTGTTCTTCTGTTGACCTTGACTTTGCTCCGAGCCGCACCTGGGGGAGGGGTATGCGTCTCCCCGCCAGGGGTCCCAGGGTGACACGCCAGAGGACTGAAAAGGTGCTGTTTTCCAGGGATGTAGGAGCAGCAACTCTGATTTTTGTTCCATTGGGTGGAGGGAGGCACAGGATGGGGAGGGAAGCCCTCTTTGCCATTAAAATAGTGAGCTATTTAGGAAGGGGCTGGGAAAAACACAGAGCAAATGAGGAGAAAATGTTCCAACAGAGAAGGGAAATATGAGTTTGGACCGGGAAGTGTGGGGGACAATTAATGGAGGTAACTACAAAGGCAAAAGCCTTAACTAAGAACCTGGGTTCTAGTTCTGGCTCTGCTGCCAACTAGGCTTATAATTTTGTGCAAAACTTTCATCTTTCTTGGGGCCTCAGTTTCCCCATTTGTAAAGTGAAGGAGATGATCTTTAAGAATACTTCCACCTCTGACATTCTATCTTCTATGATTCAAATATTCTTTCCAACTCTGACATTCCATGTTCTGTGATTCAAATATTTTTTCCAGGTCTGACTTTCTGTGTTCTGTGATTCAAATGTTCTTCCCAGTTCTGACATTCTGCTTTCTATGGTTCTAAGACCCCTTTAATGAAAGTTTCTGCTGGCTTCCTGAAGAGTTCAATGTAGGAGATAAACTGTTATCTTTTTTCTGTTGAGAAATTAGGAGACAAACCCATTTCTCCTGAATTTTGCTTTGATACAAATAGATGGGTGATTGGGAGGCAGGTAGGTGGCTAAGTAGATAAAGAGCTAGGCCTGGAGTCAGGAGGTCCTGGGTTCAAATCTAGCCTCAAATACTTCCTGGCTGTGTGACCCTGGGCAAGTCACTTAACCCCAGTTGCCTAGCCCTTTCTGCTCTTCTGCCTTAGAACCAATACCCAGTATTGATTCTAACATGGAAGGTGAGGGTTGGGAAAAAAAAAAAAAAAAAAAAAAAAGATGGTATCTCATTCAGAAACCAGTAGCCACAAAATTCACTTACAGGAATTATTTACCAATTTTAGCTTTCAGTTACCCATTCCCCCTAGAGCAATGATGGGCAAACTATGGCCCCTGGGCCAGATGCAGCCCCCTGAAATGTTCTATACAGCCGCGGGACATTATTCCTAATCTGACAAATACAATGAGTAGGATACAATACAATGAAACTTCCGAAAGAGTTGCCTTAGAAAAAGACTGACAGATGAGCATTTCCTTTCCTTTGGCCCCCTCTTTAAAAAGTTTGCCCATCACTGGTCTAGAGAGATCCTACCTGAGAATTTATAAAAATGAACAATTAACATTTTTCAATTAATGTGCTATTTATATTTCTTGTTGTTGTTGTTGTTAACTATGAAGGGAGGGGAAAAATCTGTTTTATAGAATATGAGGGAAATATTCTATGCCTTATATTCATTTGACAATTTTATGTTCACTATTAGTGTTTTGCCTTCCCCCACCAACTGTGTTATTTCCTATTTGCAAGCAAGAAAGATGCCTTTTGCTATGTGCTCTGAATGTTGGTTTCAAGTTCTGATAGTCAATGAATCTGTGATTCTAAGGTCCCTTACCACTGTGATTTTAAAGTCTCTTGCAGCTCTGATATTGATATTCTAAAATCCTAAGTCTCTTTTCAATTCTTAAAAAAAAAAAAAAAAAAAAAAAAAAACCTTACCTTCTGTCTTAGAATCAATACTAAGTATTGGTTCCAAAGCAAAAGAGCAATAAGTTCTAAGAAAAAAGGGTTAAGTGACTTGCCCAGGTCACTCAGCTAGGAAGTGTCTGAGATGAGATATGAACCCAAGACCTCCCATCTCCAGGCCTGGCTCTCTATCCACTAAGTCACCTACCTGCCCCTGGTCCTTCCAATTCTAAGACTCCTTCTAACATTTTCTGTTTTATGATTCAAATTCTCATATCAAAATGGATTATTATTACTATGAATAAATGTTCTCTCTGTTACACCATACCATATCTTTTTTTTTATTTTGTTTTGTTTTTATATTTTTAAACCCTTAACTTCTGTGTATTAGTTCCTTGGTGGAAGAGTGGTAAGGGTAGGCAATGGGGGTCAAGTGACTTGCCCGAGGTCACACAGCTGGGAAGTGTCTGAAGCCAGATTTGAACCTAGGACCTCCCGTCTCTAGGCTACCACTGAGCTACCTAGCTGCCCCTCGTACCATATCTTTTGAAAGAATAAGATGGTTCCTTGATTACTTTGCATAAAATAATTTCCATAGAATCAGAATAACAGAACCTCACTGTTAGAGGGGATTTTCAGAGACCATCTAGAACTTTTTTTTTAAACTGGACCTATGATTTCATCAGTGTGGGAGATCCCAGTGAGGAACTCCATCCACCAGTACATGTCAGCATCTTCTCTCTAACTCTCCAAACATCTTTGGCAGTTGCCTAGGTGGCTGAGAGAGTCCATGATTTTCCCAGAGCTACACAAAGCTCTTAGGCAGGACTTGAACCTACATCTTCCTAACTCCGAGACCAGCTGTACATCTGCCTCTCCACACTTCCTCACTCAAGTAAAATTCAAATTTTTTCCCAAATGTAAAGTCTCCTTACCAAACACTGAAGTGGTTGCCCAAGCTTTGCTTGTACCTCTCCACTTGATGTCTCACCGGTACCTCAAATTTAACATATCCAAAACCACCTACCTACATCTGCAATATTGCCTTTAGTTCTTGCAGCCACATTTCCAGAAGGATATCAGTAAGCTTAGAGAGCAACCAGGTTGGTGAAGGGCCTGAAGAAAATGTCACAGAATTCCAAGGAAATGGGGACATTTAAGCTAAAGAAGAGAAGCCATGGGGAGGACACAATGATATCAGTCACAGACTATTTAAGGTTATGAATCTCAAATTGACAATAGTGGTTAGGGCTGGAATTTGGAGTTTCATGTACATGAAGTAGGTAGTTGAAGTCACCAGAGTGAATGAGATTGCTTAAGCAGAGCACACAAAGAAAGACATAATCTCGGGGGAAACAGCCACGATATATGGAGTGGAGAAGAGGATAAGGAAAGGAGTCAGGAAAGGAAATAGAAAAGGAGCTATTCAAAAAGTAAGTAAAAAAGCTCTAGAGTCCAACTTCATCCTAAATAGGAATCCCCACTTCAATATCCCCAACATATCAGAAGTCAAGTAAAAGAGTCCAAATAAAATAAAACCACATTCTAAAGCCCCTTCCCAGTTCTGACATTGTGTGTCCTATATTACTAAGGGTCTTTCCAGCTCTGATATTGTGTTCTCTGATACTGAGGGTCTTTCTAGCTCTGACTGTGTCAGAAGCACTATGATATAAGGGTCCTTCCAACTCTGACATTGTATTCTGTGTTTCTAAGGGTCCTTCCAGCTCTGATATTGTGTTTTATGATCCTTAGGGTCCTTCTGGCTCTGACATTCTACAGTCTGTGATCCAGAGAACCCTTCCGGCTCTGACATTGTGTTCTGTGATTCTAAGTACCCTTCCAGCATAGTCAGCTGAGCAGATATTGCAACTTGGATATGGACTGAGAAAATGATGGTGACAGGGGATTCAGGGGATCTAAGATAGTGAGCCAGGTGCTAAAAGTCACTAAAAGGTAGAATCAACCTTTCCCAAAGGAGAATTCGTCGCCATCTATGTGATGTGAAGTGTACGAATATCAACCTATCACTATCCCCTACATATTTTCTTTCCTACCACCTGAAATCTCAACATTAAGGCTTCATTCCTTTTAGTTTAGCTTTGCATATTCCCAAGACGTCTCTTTTAAAATAGGGATAACTGGGTGACACATCAGATAAAGCACTGGACCTGAAATCAGGAAGGTCTGACTTCATATTTGTGTCAGATACATAGCTTTGTGGCCCTGAGCAAGTCACTTAACTTCTGTTTTGCCTCAGTTTTTCCTCATCTGTAAAATGGGTATATTAATAGCATCTACCTCACAGGGTAATTGCAAGAATAAAATTAGATAATGTTTGCAATGTACTTTGCAAATCCCAAAGTGCTACAAAAATGCTAGCCATTATCATTATCATTATTATTAGTATTGAATAAGCATAGATTCTAACCCAGATAGTGACACTTAGTAACGACCAAGGTTCCTTAAGTCTATGATTCTGAAATATTATCATTCTAGGTTCTTAATATTTTTAGAATTATATCATTGTATGATCTTATGGGTCTAAATGTTAGGATCCCAATTTTATTTCTAACTCTAACTCCAAGATTCTAAGATCTGAAGATTCTATGATTCTAAAGTACTCTGATTATGATTTTATGACTCTCTCGGGTGAAAAAGACACAGGAATGAGGAAGAGAATAAAAACCTCCTTTTCAACTTTGCCCAGCACTAGTTATACTTGAAAATAAAACCAGGCTACTGAGCAGGGAGAAAGAGAGAACATAGGGAAGATGCACATGACTGTTCTGGCACAGCTGCTATCCCTTGGTAACAGGTGGCAGGCCTGTTGAGTGATTGTTGTTACGGAAGAGCTGAACTAAGCCAATGCTGAATTGTTTTTGGAACTCCCAGAAAGCCAGTTCCACTTATTTTGCTGCTGTCTTCCAGAAAGATAAGGAAAATCTCTAGAGAATAGAACTTTACTCCTGTGGTTTGGAAAAATCTTTGCTCTTAGGAAGATCTTCTCTGTGCCTAAACTAAATCTCTCATGCTTGTCTGTAATTGTACATCTTCTAGTTCTGACTTCATAGGGCTAGACTAGAGAAACAACTGCATCTGTCCTCAGAAACAGGTTCATAGAGTTAAATACTGTCCCACCCATCCCACCCCAGAGAGGGGAGGGGAAGAGGAAGGCTAGTGGGCTAATGGGCAGCTGCTTTGAAAGACTATGAGGCTTTGTTGTTACTCAGAGAGAACCTGATGAAAGTTCATGTTAAGACAGATGGAGATTGAACCAGTAGGACCAGCAAAGCAAGCCAAAAATTCATAAATGAGGATATTACTTTTTTAAGACTTTGGCAGTTGTTCTTGTTGGAAGAAGTAAATATAAGGGAGAAAAATTAGATCATAGAATGGTAGCAGGATGAGAAGAATACAAAGTACTCTGGATTGAGGGTCAAAAATATCTGAGTTCCAGAGAACTAAGGATGAAGCATACTTCTTTTCTTTCAGTAGATAGGGTGGGATGGATGACAGCACTGTATATGCTGTCAGATATGGTCAGTGTATCTACTTAACTATGAAACAACTTGGAAGGTGGGTCAAGGGAAGGGGAAGAGTAGAATGACTGTCTTATAAAAAATAAAAAAATAACAAAATTAAAAGAAAGAAAGGGAAATGGGTCTAATCCTGATATCAGCTCTCAGACTAACTAGCTGTATGACCTTGGATGAATAATTTTCCCTGTGGGCACCATTTTCCTTATCCCAAAAGAGGGAGTCAAACTAGATGGTCTCTAATATATTTTCCTACTCTTCCAAATTATTTTTTATGATACTTAGACACTTCCCTCTCTGATGTGTTATGCTTCTCTTGGCATCTTTGTAATACAGGTGACCTCCACTTTAAGTCTAATATGTGATGATCAACACTTACGAAAGATATAAATTAAGGAGTATTTCTTCATTTCATTGTTGTTTTTATTAAAGATTCTTTTGATTTACAAGAACAAACTTTTCTGCAATAACACATTTAAAGTATGAAGATTTTTTTAAAGCATCCTATTGGGACTGTTAGGTAGCACAATGGATAGAGTGCCAGCCCTAGAATCAGGGGGACCTGAGTTCACACTTCTTAAATGTGACCTTGGGCAAGATACTTAACCCCTACTGCCTAGCCCTTGCTATTTTTTCTGTCTTAGAATTGATACTAAGACAAAAAGTAAGGGTTTTAAAAAGCATCCTTTTGCCATTTACCTTATATAATGATGAATATTTTTATAAAATAAATACTTCTAAATGCATACCAAACTGATGAACTCATTCATTAATTTTATTCTTTGTACATGAAGCTTCTTGCTAAATTCTCCATCCACCCCTCAAAACTTTGTTGTTTATCTATGCAACAGATGGGAGAAATGAGCATCTTCCACTTTTGCCTGGGGAATATACTGCTCAGCTCCTGAACCTCCTTTTCTTACAACTCTCTCAAGCAACCCCTCACTGGTACTGGGGCCCTTTTCGTGACCCCTGACCCTTCACTCTCTATTCTTCCTTGGCACCCATTAAAAATGTTTAAGTAATTGAGTCCAAATAAAATTTTGATATTAATAAAGTTCCTATGGATAAAATAGCTATTTAATGGACTCTTTGATGGATAACTTTGTATCATCCATGTATGTGTGTATGTGAAGATATAGAAATGTGTGTGTGCACGTGTGTGTGCATATGTGTATGTATCAAGTGCTTTGATATGACTCCCTGATTTGGAAATTCTATTCACTTCTATTCAGAAGCAGTGATAAGGTTTTCAAACTAGTCTAAACTATTGCAGATTTAAAAAATTTTCCTCAAAGTTGCTACATTTTATGCCAATTGTAATTGATGCTTTTGTACTGATCACGTATCTTAAACAGAGAACAAGGGGGCAGCTGGGTAGCTCAGTGGATTGAGAGCCAGGCCTAGAGACGGGAGGTCCTAGGTTCAAATCCGGCCTCAGACACTTCCCAGCTGTGTGACCCTGGGCAAGTCACTTGACCCCCATTGCCTACCCAACCACTCTTCTGCCTTGGAGCCAATACACAGTATTGACTCCAAGATGGAAGGTAAGGGTTTAAAAAAAAAAAACTTAAACAGAGAGCAATTTTTGATGTGGATGTCAAATCCTTTCACTATGCTTTCCCTGTTTTACATATTCACATTCTGTGAATAACCCATGAGTATCATCTGTGGTCATCAATAAAGGTGGTATAAATTTATTGTTAAAGCACTTTTGGGTGGCTTGTCCAAAAATACCGAATCAATGAGCTCTTATTTATATCCCTGGGACTTTGGGATCCACTCTTTTGCACCTGTCAAAATATTTTTAAATGTTTATAGATTTTTTTTGAATTTTTTTTGAATGACACAAGCTTTGACTACTTTGTGTAAAATATGTAAACATGTAATTAGCCTAGATTGAGAGCAAAGTTGCTGGTATTCTCTTCTTTAAGTAATAAATATGTGATCTCTGTTAAGATCATCAGAGAGGACACTGGTCAAGTGCTCTGCTAGTTATTTCTATGTTATTGTAAAATCTTTTTAGTCAACAATTGTGGATCTCATCTGAACTTGCCATTTTCTAGGCTTCCAAGAAGCTAGAATCCCAGCCACCTTCCTCGCCATCACTGTCCTTTTCTTCATTCTGTTAACAGTATACAGCTTTCTCTTTCAAATTTGATCCAATTAAAAATGTCAGGAATTTCTAATAGACTTTTGTTTTCTGGATTCCATTCCACCTGTTTCTTTTTCATTCTTTTTAATTAAGTGATATGGTATCCCGTTTTTTTCCTGTGCTTACCAACTTGATATTGATGTAATCTCCCAATGTCTTTGTGAGGCTTCAATAGTTTCTCAAACCCCTTCTGCCATGGTGGTATTTGATACCCATCCTTAGGAGTATTCCTAGATAGCTCTGCCTTTCCTCCCATGACCCTTACCATGACGACGGCCACATACACTCTCATCAACTGTTGTGTGTGGGTCCTAAAATGGTTTTTATACCCTCTGTCAATTACCGTGCTCCTTCATGATGATCAGAGTTGATACCAGCTTTTAAAAATTACTCTGTCTTGAGACAATAGGTCTATTAGTTGAATTTGCACCATCAAACTCAGAACAGGCTTTTCAAAATTCCAGTCTCTTCTCCAAAATAATTTGTGGCATCATCATTATTTTTGCCATCTGTGTTTCATTATTAGATTGTACACCTGGAGTCGGAATTGGATAGATTTTCAAAACCTTCAAGATCTTTAGATTTTCTTCTCTTCAAATATAAGTTACTCTTTATTTCTGCTTTTATTTCATCTAATCTAGGCTGAGGAATGAAATTATTTCTTCCAATTGCCCTGAATTGATCTGCCATACAGTGGAATATAAGTTGAAGCAAAGTATATTGTTGACAAAAAGCAAGGATGAAGTCTTTGCCTCATTCCATTTTTGTTATGCTAAAAGCATTCTTTTCTTCAGGCTATTTCACCTGTATTCATGGTTCCCCTGAATTAGTGATCACTGATTTCTTTGCTAAAGCATTTCCAGCGTGTGGTAAATTGATATTTCGGATTTGTTCTGATATTTCTTGTCCTCTTTGGGATCAAAACAGGAAGGAGCACTGTCCAGTCACAGTTCAGAATGAGTCTGACCTTCAACCCTCTGCTGCCCCCATCTATTTCTTTTTTTTAACCCTTACCTTCTAACTTAGAGTCAATACTGTATATGAGTTCCAAGGCAGAAGAGCAATAAGGGTTAGGCAATGGGGGCTAAGTGACTTGCCCAGGGTCACACAGCTAGGAAGTGTCTGAGGTCAGATTTGAACCTAGGACCTCCCATCTCAAGGCCTGGCTCTCAATCTACTACCTATCTATCTACCCCTACCCCCTTCTACCCCTCTTATTTCTTGGCTTCATAGAGACAATGACATCACACAGGCCAAAATGCTAACCCAATCAGTAATATCACCAGAACCCAGTGGACCAGCACTTCAGGGATCCTGCCAGGACTTCACAACTACAATAGTAGAGTGTACAGCAGGGGATATCACTCTGGCTGGCATTCCCATGCTTTGTCGTTCCTTCCCCTTCTCATGACAGAGATGATAGATTGAACACTGATGAGGTTGTTGTGGTTACTATCTTCATTTTTAGGCATTTGAAGGGCAATCAGATGGAAGAAGCATTAAATTTAGTTGGACTGACCCAGAGGTCACAACTAAGAATAACTGCAAAGAAACAAATTTTGGCTCCATCTCCCAATTTCCAGGCATTTTCATTGACTATCTCCCATGCCTAGAATCCTCTCCTTCCTCATCTCCATCTCCATCTCCATCTCCTGGCCTCTCTGCCTTCCTTCAAGTCTCAGTTAAAACCCCAGCTTTTGCGAAAAAGCCTTGTCCAATCCTCACTAATCTTTTATTTTTCTTTTAATGGAACACAGGGACATTTCTACTATGGTTTTATATGGCAAATGTCTGACAAACCAATATGCAAAATTAGACTGAAAGGTTAACTATTGTTCACTGTTCAATGGAAAGTCAAACATAAGACCATCTTTTCCCTCCAGATTCAAATGATAAACTCCAAGAAAAAAGGCAAAATAATGCAATCAAAAGTAACTCCCCAATGAGCTATTTCTTGTCATTCTAGTGTATATTCAACTTCAGGAGACTTCTCTGGCTAATATGGGACATTAGCCCATTATTCGACATTAGTTGTAACAGCTATGTGTTATTCTTTTTCTTTTTTTCATAAAATTCTAAGACAGAAGGGCAAGCATTAGCCAAATGGGGTTAAGTGACTTGCCCAGAGTCACACAGCTAGAAAGTGTCTGAGCCAGATTCAAACCCAGAACCTCCCATCTCCAGGCCTGGTACTCCATCCACTGGGCCACCTAGATGCCCCTTTTATGTGTTATTCTTTTTTTTTTAAATTTTTATTAATATTAGTGCTTTCCCTCTGAAATTATCTTCAATATTTCTTGTATCTAGCTTGTTTGTACTTAGTCCTTTACACATTAGAACAGAGGTTCCCAAACTTTTTTGGCCTACCACCCCCTTTCCAGAAAAAATATTACTTAGCACCCCCTGGAAATTATGAAACTATTTATTGAACTCAGAATAGAATGTAATACAAAAAAAGTGTAGCCATCACCGCCTCACTGGATCACTGCAGCACCCACCAGGGGGCAGTAGCACCCACTTTGGGAATCACTGCATTAGAACATAAGCTCTTTGGGAACAGGGACTTATTTCTGCCTTTTTTTGCCAACCCATGGCTTAGCACAGTAATTAGTACATAGTAAGCACTTCATAAATGCTTGCTAACTTAACTTGATAATATAAAGAAAAATATGTTGCTACATTAGGACAATTTGAAAGTAGAATGATCTGCCCTAGGGGGTATTGAATTCTCCATTGCAAAAGACACCAAATGAAAACTGGATGACCACCTGCCAAAGACCAGATCAATTTGATTCTTCTTCAGATGCTTTTAGACTACATCTCCTCTGAGGTCCTTTCCAACTTTAAGCTTATTTAATTCTATCTTCTAACCATGGATTTCTATTGCCAGAGCCTTGAACAGGTTTGGCTAACCTGAATCGTTGATTCACCTTTGTTTCTTTTTAACCACATGGACTAAATCAGTGGGTTACTCTGAACTTGGGATAGACATCCCTGGGCAGCTGGGTAGTAAATGTGGAACAGAACCACAAAAAAAAGAGCAGTGAATTACCCTAAACCAACCACCTTCTCTATAGAGACCAGATTAAAGTGTAAAAATAATGCAGAGGAGATAGCCCTGACCTAGGACTCACCACATCTGGGTTCTGATTTCAACTTAATTGCTACATGACTTTGGGCATGCCATTTTCCCTTGTTGAGCCCCAGTGTCTTCTGTAAAATTAGGGAGTTGGTCCAAATGGTTCCTCTTAGCTCTGATAACCTCTGTATAAGTTAAACAGAATAATATACCCAAACTAGAATCACTGAATTTGAGAGTTAGAAGAACCTCAACAATTTTGGAGTCCAACTCACACCCCTAAAGGAATCCCCACAATGCCATGGTCATCTAGTCTTTACTTGAAGCCCTGCTTCAAGGGAGGGGAGAACCCAGCTCATCCCAAAGCTGCCTGGTCCATTTTGAAATAGCTTGAATCGTTAAAGAGTTTTTCCTGATATCAAACAAAATTTGCCTCTTTGTGGCTTCTACCCATTCATCCATTTGATGTTTTCTTGGCAAAGACACTGGAGTGATTTGCCATTTCCTTCTCCAGCTCATTTTGCAAATGAGGAAACTGAGGCAAACAGGGTTACATGATTTTCCCAAGGTCACATAGCCAGATTTGAACTCACAAAGTTGAGTCTTCCTGATTCTAGATCTGGCAGTTTATCCACTATGCCACCTAGCTGCCCTAGCCCAAGATTACATTAGCTAGATTGAGTCATTAGGTAGAAGCTCTAAGTATGAATCTTGATTCAATCATTTATTAGCTTAGCATTTACTAGACAAGTTACCTTTCTGGATCTTAGTTTTCTCTTCTATCAAAAAGGAATAATAGGGGCAGCTGGGTAGCTCAGTGGAGTGAGAGTCAGGCCTAGAGACAGGAGGTCCTAGGTTCAAACCCGGCCTCAGCCACTTCCCAGCTATGTGACCCTGGGCAAGTCACTTGACCCCCATTGCCCACCCTTACCACTCTTCCACATATGAGACAATACACCGAAGTACAAGGGTTTAAAAAAAAAAAAAAAGGAATAATAAACTCTTCCTCCCTTCTCTGGAATGCTGAGAAAATATAATGAAAGAATGTCTATGAAAGTACTTTTTAAGATGTAGAGTCAATTTAGCATAGGTCATAGACCATGAAGTTAAGAGTCTTTATCAGGGGCCCAGACCTACCATCAGTAGTAGATTGAGGTTACAATTACCTCAAAACTATACCATTTCAACAAACAACATTTTACAAAGTTCTCAGAGGTTTATTTTTATTGTTAATTCATGTCTAACTCTTTAAGACCCAATGGACCATAGCACACCAGGTTCTTTTTTCCGCTATCTCCCAAAGTCTATCCAAGCTCATGTTGCTTCCATGACTCTGTCTATCCTTCTCATCCTCTGATGTCTTCTTTCTTTATCTTCAGTCTTTCCCAGCATCAGAGTCTTTTCAAATGAGTCCTGTCTTCTCGTTATGTGGCCAAAGTATTTAAGTTTCAGTTGCAGAATTTGATTTTTCAATGAATAATCTGAATTAATTTCTTTAAGCATTGACTGATTTGATCTCCTTGCTGTCCAAGGAATTCTCAGAATTCTTCTCCAGAACCACATTTTGAAAGCATTGATTCTGCATCACTTAGTTCTTCTTAAAGTCCAACTCTCATAGCCATACATTACTACTGGAAAAACCAAAGCTTTGACTATATGAACCTTTGTCAGCAAGATGATGTCACTGCTTTTTAGTATGCTGTCCAGATTTGCCATTGCTTTCCTTCCAAGGAGCAAGTGTTTTTTAATTTCATGACTGCATTCACCATCTGCAGTGATCCTTAAGCCCAAGACTATAAAATCTGACATTGCTTCTCTTTCTTCTAAATGATTCTTGCCTACAGTAATAGATATAATAATCACTTGAATTAAATTCACCCAATCCCATGGGTGAGGGATTAAGATCACTGATGCCCAAGATGCTGGCGTTTAATCTTTCCATCATCTGTTTGAACACATCAGTTACATTAGTTTCTAGATCTAGATTGCTATGCTATATTAATCTTTACAGCATTGGACTTTCCTTTCATCACCAGACACATCCACAGCTGAGCATCCTTTTGGTTTGGCCCAACTCATTCATTCTTTTTTTTTTTTTTAAACCCTTATCTTCTGTCTCAGAATTGGTACTAAGAATCTGTTCCAAGGCAGAAGAGCAGGAAGGGCTAAGCAATTGGACTCAAGCCCAGGAGTCACATAGCTAGGAAGTGTCTGAGGCCATATTTGAAGCCAGGACCTCCCATTTCTAGGCTCCCAATTGTAATGCAGGATTGATGCAAGATCTCTTGCATTTGCAAAATCACCCTAGGCAATCCTGGCAGTTAGGGGAATAGAACTTTGGCCCAGCAAGTGCCAGTCTCAAGACCTGACTGTTGGAGCTGGGACTACAAATACCCCTGGAGAACCAACCTGGGGGTTCTGATTTCCTTGACCTCACCCAGACATTCAGCTACCCGCTGGACTTCCCCTTGGGACCCTGGGAGGTGTGGTTGGTGGGTTGTGGAACCTGGGCAGGAATTAGTTAGGTTAGCCATTCCCCTAACAGCCAGGATTGCCTAGGGTGATTTTGCAAATGCAAGAGATCTTGCATCAATCCTGCATTACACTATCCACTGAGCCACATAGCTATCCCTTCCCTCCACCCCAACTGATTTATTCTTTCTGGAACTCTTTGTAGTTCTGCTCTTCCTCAGTAACATGTTGAACACCTTCTGGCCTGAGGGACTCATCTTCTAATGCCATCTCTTTTAGTGTTTTAATGCTGTCCATAGTTTTTTTGTTGGTTTGTTTTGCAACAATGCTGGAGTGGTTTGCTGTTTTCTGCTCCAGTGTATTACTTTTTGTAAAACTCCCTGCTACAACCTATCTGCTTTGAGAAACCTAGTGCGGTATAGTTCGTAGTTATGATTTTAAGATTCTCTTCTAGCTGTGTCCTCCTCTGATTCTATGGTCACCATGAGATAACCCACAACAGGATCTCCTATGGACCTCTTGGTTAAGTTGGAGGATGGACAGAAGTCCCTGTTCTTAGAGCACAGGAGCCTCCGTGGGGCCTCTTAGGAAATGTGCTCTGTGGGGTGTCACTCTGATGAAGGGCTGTGGATTTCTCCTGGTCCTGGAGCCCCTAAGCATACTTTAACCTCTATACTCCAAAGCCTGACCTTCACTTTGCTAATTTGTGAACTTTTCTGCTTTTCTTCCCAACAGGCCCTCCCTCTCAGCGCCAGGTGCAGAATGGCCCGTCTCCTGATGAGATGGAAGTCCAGAGAAGGTAACTTACTCTACTGTGCCTACATTAGCTGGCCCGATGACCTGATAAGCAGCTACTCTGGTAATGGGGAAATTGTGCCTAATTGGTGGCAATAAAAGCCAGATGGAAGTGATGGAGTGATATAGGGGAGTCAGAAGTTATTGTCATTCACTCCTTGTGATGCCTTTTGGGGTTTTCTTGGCAAAGATACTGCAGTGGTTTGCCATTTCCTTCTCCAGCTCATTTTACAGATGAGGAGACTGAGACAAACAGGGTTAAATAGCTTGCCCAGGGTCACAGAGCTAGAATGAGTATCTGAGGCTAGATTTTAACCCAGGAAGATGAATCTTCTTGACTTCAGAACCAACACACCCTGCACCACCTTGCCCCAGAACCCAGCTCTACCCTTGGTACCTTAGCTTCTTCATCTGTAAAAGGGAGATAATATTACTTAATTGGGGTCATTTTCTATGGTGTAGCCATTTTTTAACTAGTCTGAAGGTTTCTTTAGTTTAAAGAACTCCTGATGAGCAAACACCCTTTACCAGTGAAGGTTCCTGTTCCACACCTGTTCCACACCTGTTCCACAACTTCAGATACCGAATGGTAGGTGACTTCCCCAACATCACACAAGCAAAATCTCCCTTGCTTACCATTTAATCTCTAGGGTACGAAACCTAATAAATAGTTTTCCTGCTTTCAAGGCTGGATTTCTATGTAATACACTAAGATATTTCAAACTGTACTGCCAGGAACCCCGAAGCCCCCTGAGTTTATTTGATTGTTTTAAACAAACCTGAGGTTGTTTGTAGATAGCTAGGTAGCACAGTGGATGGACTGCTGGACCTGGAGTCAGGAAGATCTGAGTTTAAATGCAGCATCAGACACTGACTAGCTATGGGACTCTGGGATAGTCACTTAACCTCTATTTACCTTAATTCACTGAAGAAGGAAATGGAAAACTACTCCAGGATCTTTGCCAAGAAAACTCCAAATGGGTTCATGAAGAATCAAGCAGGACCGAAATGACCTAACAACAACAACAAGGTTGTTTGTTATTGTACATGGAGAAAAAATTAGTTTCAGGGTTCTGGCAAGGTTTTGTTTAAACTGAAGGAAATGTTTGAGAACCCCTTCACTCTACCTCATTGCCTTTTATGGTTTGGAGACTCAGATGCAATAGAATCGGTAGAATGGAGTGGAAAGAACACTGAGATCGAGGTCAGAAGATCTGGGTTCCCTTCTGTTAGATTAGGATGTAACTAATTTGCTAACATGGGTGCTTAGAACTAGGAGCTAAGGGCCCTTCCCAGTTCTGTTGTGTCATTGCCTGACTTGCTGATAGGACTAATGTTAGGATTCATTATTAGTGAGAACTAACAGTGATTCATATCTCTATAACATATTAAGCTTTGGAAAAGTCTTTGCTCCTTTTCCATCTTGAATTCTCATCTTAAGGGGGAAGGAACTGAGTCTGTGAGAGCTGAGCAATGACTTACCCAGGAGTACCCAAGCTTGCAAGTACCTAAGATTCTTAGTTAAGTCTCCTGACTTACTGGAAGGCAGGGGGTGGACTCTTTTTTTCATTCTCTCTCCCTGCATTCCACAGTACCTAACACATAAACAACATTCAATAAATGTTTGTTGAATGAATGGATAGATGAGAGAAAGGATAAGTGAAGTTATGTACTTAATAGGACAACTAGTGGCAAAGGGGGGGGAAAAATCCAGGATACATCCATCTAAATCTAGATAGCATTTGGCTAAACTTAGAGATTAATTAAAGCTGATTCTAATAAGAATTCTCTATGTTTATGAGAGCTTTCAGGAGATCCAAGTTCTGTGGATTCTCCACTAGCATTCTGTGAGATCTTGAGCAAAATCACTTAGCCATCATGTGCCTCAGTTTCCCATTTTAGCAGCCTCACAGAATTGCTATGAGGCTCTTCACAGATAATGAATGCAGAAGCACTAAAAAGAATAAAGCTTTAAACAAGTGCTAGCTATCACCAGGATCTCTCTACTTTTTAAACTATTCACCCCATTTTCCCAAACTAGAGGGGAAGTTATCTGTAGGTTTGAAAAGTGTAGATTTGGGCTCACTCCTTTTAGCGCTGGTAGGTAGAAGATTTTCATATACACAGACAGACCTGAAGACTCTTTGTCACATCCTCTGCCAAGCATGGATGGGAAATGCTAACTAGATCTTTCCAAATTGACATACACACTATAATGCTGTGAGGTAGGTATGCTAAAATTAACTAATCTTTTTAAAGGTGTGTAGACTCACCCTCCCTTTCCAAATAGCCAGAGGCAAAGGGTGCACTTAGGACTGGTATCCTTACTTGTTCTAAAAGGAAATGTTTAGCAGGGGAAAGAACCTTATTTCCCGAGTCACTCTGACTTGCTGCAGTCAAAATCAAGTATCTCTTCTGAGGAATGTGACCATCTTTCATGAAGACAGCCAGTTCCAAGCTATGGCAGTAAGGATGATCATGGAAGCATAGCCCCCTCTTTTTTTCTAACTCTTACTTTCTGTCTTAGTAACAACACTAAAGACAGAAAGGCAGGGGCTAGGCAAATGGGTTTAAATGACTTGTTCCAAAGCCAGATCTGAACCTAGGTCCTCCCCACTCCAGGTCTGACACTCTATCCATTGGGCTACCTAGCTACCTCCAAAAATGTAGACTCTTAGGTATTGAAAGAAACCTGAGAGTCACATAAAGGAAAGCTGCAAAGTGGGAGGAAGTGGGTATACTTGGAAGAAAGTGACATGGAGACCTAGTTCTGGGCAAAATAAGGCAAAAAGTGACCTTGGGACCCAGTGTCCAAGGGAGAGGGTCCATCTCCTCCACTCCCACCCCACCCCCCACATCGTGATTGGAGTATGTGGATAATGGCTGGAATGTGGAGAGCATGATATGGACAGGACCAGTCCTACCCCTTCCCAATGAAGGTACCTCCCTACAGTCCCCCCAATAAATTGTTTTAAATCTGAACATCTCCAGTAACAGTATCAAAGCAGTCAACTTTTATTTCTAACACCTTTACCGAGCTAATAAGCACCAAAAGAGGCACAAAAAAGGCTGGGAGATGTCTCCACAAATCTGGGGAAACACAGGTTCTTTCCTAGCAGAAATGTAACATACTGCAAAAAAAAAAAAAAAAAAAAAAATGAGGACGGCCTCTCCTCTCCCAAATTATTGTGTAAAGAAACTCAAATCTCAATCACAAGTGAGACAAAACCCTAGTTAAACATGAATCAGGAAGAGTCCAAAAGCCATGGCTTTTCCAATCCAAAACTCATGGGGAGTACCTGAGAGATAAGATAAAATTGGGAGAGAAGGAAAACAGGTGGAAGCTCCTCCTTTATTTTTCTGTACCTGGGATGGTTCCTGACCATTTTTTTTTTAATATTCCAAGTGGCCATATTGATAACTGGGCATTCAGCTTGAAGGATCACTCACTTCTCCAGAGCACCTGGTTATAGTCCTGACTGTGAAACTTGGACAACTTTCTTCATTTCTCTGACCCTTGCTTGGTCTCCTCTACAATGATGAGATTGGGCTACCTGATCTCAAAGGACCCTTCTAGAACTCAGAATTTTAGAACAGGACATTCGAGCTGAAATGGACCTCAGAGACCTTGATCAATTCTGACCCTCTCCTTTTACAGATGAGGAAACTGAGGCCTAAAGTTGTCCGTTGACCCAGTTTTACAGACTGGTAACTTCACCATTATAGGATATTCCCTATATAATAACTCCCTACACAGATGCAGTCTGAATCATTTTTAAAATGAGGAAACTGAGGTCCAAAGATGTCCATTGATCCAGTTTCACATAGTGGTGACTTCAATGTGACTTTACCATTATAGGACACTCCCTGTATAGTAACTCCCTACAAAGATGCAGTCTGAATCATTTTATAGATGAGGAAACTGAGGCACAAAGATGTCCAATGATCCAGTTTCACAAACGGATGGTTTCAATGTGACTTCACCATTATAGGGCACTCCCTGTTCCCTAGACAGAGGCAGTCTGAATTGTTTTATAGATGAGGAAATTGAATTCAGACCCAGAGCTTTTTCCCTTACACCAAACTCCCTCTAGAATTCATCAGAATAATTTAATTCTGGAGTTGATAAATAGAATAGATCTCACTGCCAAAGACCTTGATCCCTTCACACTCATTTCACAGGCCTACTGTGTTTCTGCCTTGAGCACTGTTTTCGCTTTCATGAATTTTGACTTCAGTGGAATAGCAGACCAAGTGAGTCCAGCAGTGAAGGGTCTTCCTTGGAAATGCATAGCCTGTTCCTGTGGCTGAGGGGCCCTCTAGTGGGTGTTCTCTAAGTGCCAGAGCTCATAAAGTAGGGAGAAACCAGGACACTGTCAGCTAGTGACCCTCCACCTCCCTCCCAACCCCCCATCACCCCCATTGTCGTCATCGTTCATGTTGGCAAAGAGCTTAGAGACATCTAGTCTGGTGCCTTTGGTTTACGGATGGGGAAACTGAGGCCCCCAAAGAGAAGTGACTTGACCAGGGTCATGTAACTAGAATCAAGATTTATATCTCAGACTCCTGCTCCTAATTCCCTCTACATTTTTGGTGTGGCGCTTGTGTTTTGGTTCAGTGATGTCATCACTGGGAACTCCCTAGGTAGTCATTACTTTACATGAATGAAGAAGTACAACTCTCTTTGTAGTTTCTAGTCTTTGAAAATTAGTTTCCTGGGACAGTGCAAAACTAAGTGGATCTGAGCCACAGAGTGTGAGGCAGTGATATCACGAGGGCAAGTAGGGGACCAGCTGGTAAGGAGGGAGCAGCAGATGGGGGAGGGGGGTTGATTCTCAGAAGAGAGGGGCAGGACATAGTTAAAGGGACAGATCATTTCATGTCTTTTGCAAGACCTTCTTCCTCCAACCTGTAGTCACATAGCTAGTATGTGTCAAAAGGGAGACTAGCCCATCATCTTCTATTCCATTCTGCCTTTCTGCTGAAAAAAAGGACAATCCTTTGGGCAGCTAGGTGGTACAGTAGATTTATCACCAGGCCTGAAACCAGGAAGATCTGAGTTCAAATCCAATCTCAGATACTTATTAACTGTGTACACCTATTTGCCTCAGTTCCTCATGTATAAAATGGGGACAGAAACACTGGAAAAGGAAATGGCAAATCATTCTAATATTTTGACCAAGAAAATCCCATAGACAAAAATCCATCTAATCTTGTTAGTCAAAAATGACTGAATCACAAGACAGCCTTTCATTTCTCATAAATGAAGAAATTGAGACTCAGAGAAATCAAGAGAGTCATCCAGTGTCACACTGGGAGTCAGTGACAAATCTGAGATTTAAACCAAGATCCCAAGTGCAATACTCTTTCCTGTGTACCACACGAATTGCTCCAATTTAATCACAGAATTTAAGAGCTAAGAGAGACCTTAGGAATCATTTGATCTGGCGATCGCTAGGTGGCCTAGTGGACTGAGATCCAGGAGGTCCTGGGTTCAAATTTGACCTCAGAAACTTCCTAGCTGGTTGACCCTAAGCAAGTCACTTAACCCCGTTTGCCTCAGTTTCCTTATCTATAAAATGAGCTGGAGAAGAAAATGGCAATCCCCTCCAGTATCTTTGCCAAGAAAACCCCAAGTCAGGGACAGCTAGGTGGCTCAGTGGATTGAGAGCCAGGCCCAGAGATGAAAGGTACTAGTTTCAAATCTGGCCTCAGACACTTCCTAGCTCAGTGACCCTGGTCAATTCACTTAATCCCCATTGCCCAGCCTTTACCACTCTTCTGCCTTGGAACCAATATACAGTACTGATTTTAAGATGGAAGGTAAAGTGAAGGAAGGAAGGAAGGAAGGAAGGAAGGAAGGAAGGAAGGAAGGAAGGAAGGAAGAAAGAGAAAATCCCAAGTGAAGTCATGAAGAATTGGGTATAAGTAAAATGATTCCACATCAACAGAGTACTTGTGACGCAGCTGAGACAATTTCATTAACTTGGGATGGACAAGGATATAGTAGGAAAACAGCCCAAAAGCTTAACTATGACCTCAACCAGATCACTTCATGTCTCTGGGGTCTTAGTTCCTTCCTCTGCAACATGAGGACCTTCTTACTCTTATATCCTAGATTCTAAAATTCTAAGGTTCCTTCCAGTTCTGACTCTATGTTCTGTGAGTCTGGGATCCCTTCCATTTGGGGCTTTCTCTATCTTAAATGACTGAGTCTGGTCCTTCATGCGCAAATGCTGCTTCACACCTTCTGCCCCAAGATGTCTTCCTTGTGGTCCTGAGGTCTGGTCCCTCATCACACAAGTGCTAGGACTGAATTGCTAAGTCCCTCGGGAACTTAGAAATCATTGCTTATAAACTACTAACACCATAGTGGGATCCTTGGCCAATGGCTCATCATGGCACAGAGGTGATCTTGGACTGTCTGAGGCTATGCCAGGGAGAGGACCAGAACTGGAAAGTCCTCCCAAACTGGAAGGACTGCAAATACAGACCTGGCAACAGACTGCTTGCCAGTTTCCTCCCCGAATGGTGACTTCTATGTGATCTTTTATTTTTCAGCCAAGATGACTCATATAGACTATTATGTTAACTGTTTTTCATCTTATCTAATCTACCCCCACCTTGTTTTAATATGAGGGAAACTGAGGCCCAGGGGCATCAAGTCCTTGTTCAAAGTCACATCAGAAGTGAGTGGCAGAGGTGAGACTAGTACCTCACTAGCCACAAAAAAGAGGAGAAAGCTACAAAAGAGGAATCCTAATTTTCCTCCTTTATGAGATGACTGGTTTAATGATGATGATGATGATGATGATGATGATGATGATGATGATGATAGCTAGGAATTTTATAGCATTAAGATTTGCTCTTAAGACCTTCTGTCTTAGAATCAATACTGTGTGTTGGTTCCAAGGCAGAAGAGTGGTAAGGGCTAGGCAATGTGGCTTGCCTGAGCCAGGAAGTATCTGAGGTCAAATTTGAACCCAAGACCTCCTGTCTCTAGGCCAAGCTCTCAATCCACTGAGACACCTAGCTATACCCAGAATCAGTTCTAAGGCAGAAGAGTGGTAAGGTCTAGGCAATGTGGGTTAAGTAACTTGCCCAGGGTCACACAATTCAGAAGTATCTAGGGCCAGATTTAAACCCAGGGCCTCCCAATTCCAGGCCTGGCCCACTGAGCAGAGTGGTCTTTTTTTCCTCCCTATATTATACTGCTTGAGAGAAGTATGGTGTAGGAGATAGAATACTGGTCTCAAAGTCAAGAAGAATTAGGTTCAAGTCTTGCCACTGACAAATATTGGCTGTGCCACTTTGAGCAAGTCATTTAACCTCTCAGTGTCCCCAGGAAAATCTCTAAATCCTGGGCAGCTATTAATCTGCATTGGCAGGGATTCCTCACCAGGAATTCCTTACACTAATAAGATCAAACATCTAAACCTATTCTCCAAAAAAAAAAAAAATTTTTTTTATTTTAATCATACTTGCTTTTGAAAATGGAAATTGATGCTTAGAATTCATGCTCTCCTTTGTGGGCTGTAGTGCTGGCAAGTTCCTTAGAAATCAAGTTTGATGCTCTCATCTTAGAGGTGTCAGAGCCAGGATTCACACTCGGGTCTTCTGGCTCCAAATTCAGTGCCTTTAGCACTCTGCTAATCCCTCCTGCCCTACATTCACACCATGCTCTTAAATGTGGGCTGCCAAAGGAAGAGAAAAAACCATATGCTGGGGGAGCAGTTAGGTGGCTTGGTGGCTAAAGAGCCAGGTCTAGAGATGGAAAGGCCTGAGTTCAAATGTGATCTCAGACACTTCCCAGCTGTGTGACCCTGGAAAAATTACTTAACCGCCTTTGCCTAGCCCTTACCACTCTTCTGCGTTGGAACCTATAAACGATACTGATTCTAAGATGGAAGGTAAAGGTTTAAAAAAAAAAAAAAATCAATATGCTGATGCTGTGTGTGCAACGGTGTGGAGACGATGGGTTAAGGCAAGGAAAAGAGACAAATCTGAACTGTTCTCTTTCTTCTAGGCAAGTGATGGAACAACAGCAACAACGACAGGAGTCCTTGGAGAGAAGAACCTCAACTCCAGGTGAGGAAGGGCTAGGGTTCGGGAGAGGCACCCTGGTCTCTCTCCTCTCTCTGGGGCTTGCTATTAGAGCAAAAGAGGGAAGGGTGCTGTTGTAGAAAGTGGCCAATTTGGAGTCATACCGAGATTCAAATTTTAGCCCTGCTGCTTCCTACCTGAAGACTTCAGTTTTCTCATCTGGAATATCTGATCTCCGAGGTCCCTTTCAACATTGTAAGGCTTTGATCTCAGAATGGCCTCCTTGGGAAGAAACTGGCAGGGCTTTTCCCAGAGCTTGGAGGGAAGCAGAGAGGGAGAAACCTGGGTCAGTCAATCAGTTCCCTGCCATACTGATCTTTAGAAGTGTTTTTGGAAGAGAAGACCCTCCTCAAGTGGCACCTCCTCCAGGAAATTTCCTCAGATTGCCCCAAGCTACAGAGGCACTAGGCTCTTCTCTGAGCATCCCCTCCAGGCACCCAGTGCTTAGCAAAGGCAGCATGCTATTATTCCTTGTCTACATCATATACAAATATTAGCACTTCAACTAGAATATTAGCTACTTGAAGGCAAGGTCCCATGTCTCCGTTCTTAGACCAAGCTCTTATCACCTCTTGCAACAGCCTCCTAGTCAGCCTTGCAGTTTCTCCCCTCTCCAGTCCATCCTGTATGTGTTGCCAGTCATCTTCTTAAAGCACAGCTATCTATGTCATTCTCCCAGTCAAAAACTTTCAATGGCTCCCCTGTATATACAAAATCAAGCCGGCATTGAAGGCCCTTCATGATCTGACTCCAGCCTTTGCAGCTTTATTTCCCTCTAGTCCTTCTTTTGTCCTGGGGGACCCAAAGTATCCTGATTGCATCTTGGACTTTTTTGGTGTCACTGTCTTTGCTTGTGTTGGGCTCCATGCCTTAGAATTCCCTTCCCCTGATAATCTGGGCCCTGATAATCTCCATCCATATCCATGTCACTCTAGAAAGTGGTCCCTTCAGCCAGAAACAATTAATCAGCAAACATTTATTAAACATGAGCCTGCAATCACTATACCACATAATAAGCTGACAATTAAATTGTCCCCGCCCTCTATGGAATACTTCCTTCTTTTGAACTCTCCCAGGATTTCTCTCTTGGATTATAGTGATTGCTGTATAAGTCTCACTTCCCTTTACTGGAATGTGAACTTCCTCAGGGTAAGCACCAAGTCTCATTCATTGGTACCTAGCACAGGTGTTTAGAGAATGTTAATTGATGGAGGGACATATGCCGTGGGCTTATGAAGGCCCCTCTTTTTACCCTCCAAGGAAAAGGGAATACAAGGGAGAAACAGGGAAGCTGGTTGTGACTCAGACATCTAACCACTGGAGTTTATTAAGTAGGAGGGGTGATATAGTTGGACCTGACCTTTAGGAGAACTACTTTGGTAGTTGAATGGAGGATGGGTTGGAGTAGGTGAGTCATTTTCCCTCTCTGGACCCTGAAGGTCTTCATTCAAGATGAGTTTGGACTAGATGTTCTTCAGCAGCAGTTCTCAAACTTTTTGGTGTTGGGAGCCCTGTCCACTCTTTTTTCTATTTTTAAACCTTTACCTTCCATCTTGGAATCAATATTTAGTATCAGTTCTGAGGTAGAAGACCAATAAGGGCTATGTAATTGGGGTTAAGTGACTTTTCCAGGTCTGAGATCAGATTTGAACCCAGGACCTCCCTTCTCCAGGCCAGGATCTCCATCCATTGAGCCTCCTAGCTACCCCATCTCCTAACAGTATATCTTAAAAATTATTGAGAAACTCTTAAAAGAGCTTTTGCTTATATGGGTTATCTCTATTGATATTCACCATATTTGAAATTAAAATATCTTAATATTATTATAAAAATAGTTTGACCTCATGGACCACCTTGAAAAAGTCTTGGGGACCCCCAAAGATCCCCAGATTATACTTTGAAAACTGCTCTTCTCCAGGTTCCCTTTATGCCATTTTATATTCCTGAGGCCTAAGACTTTTTGGTTAACATGGAAGCCTAGCTCACTTAAGCTTCAGTAGGAAATTTGCCTTTCAACAGCAAAGCCCCAATGACCTGCCTTCCTGGGGGGGAAAGAGTGAGAAGAAACCAAATTCAGTCACCTCTTGGTCATGCGACAGAGTTGGTCGATTGAATGTCTAGTCTTTTTAAGTGTTCTTAACTGAGAGTGACCCCATAGACATTCTATGTAAAGGCAATTTGATGGAGGAGAAAGAGCTCTAGATTTGAAGAAAAAAAAACCCACGTTTGAAATCTGACTATTTACTACGTGGACATGGACAAATTACTTCCCTTTTGTGAACCTCAGTTTCTTTTTCTTTAAAATGGTTATAAAAATGCTACATAGCTCAGTAGATTTAGCCTCAGAAATATTTCCTAGCTATACAACCCTGGGCAAATCATGCAACCCCCAAATTGCCTAGTCCTTGCTATTTTTCTGTCTTAGAACTGATGCTAAGACAGAGGATAAGCATTAAAAATATATATTTATACCATTTACCTCAAAAGATTGTCAGGAGGAAAAAGCTTCATAAACTTAAGAGATACATAAACATATCATTTATTATATGTCTCCACTTTCAAATCATTCTAGTTCAAGAAAACATGCAGAACTCAAACTTTACTAAGCAGAATTCATTTGATTAAAATCGATTTGATCAGGGGCAGCTGGGTAGCTCAGTGGATTGAGAGCTAAGCCTAGAGACTGGAGGTCCTAGGTTCAAATCCAGCCTCAGACACTTCCCAGCTGTGTGACCCTGGGCAAGTCACTTGACCCCCATTGCCCACCCTTACTCTTCCACCAAGGAACCAATACACAGAAGTTAAGGAATCAATACACAGAAGTTAAGGGTTAAAAAAAAAAATCAATTTGATCAGGACAGTTTAGTGGATAGAGAGTCAGGCCTAGAGATAGGAAGTCCTGAATTCAAATCTGACTTCAGATACTTCCTAGCTGTGTGACCCTTGAGCAAGTCACTTCACCCCAGTTGCCTAGCCTGTACCACTCTTCTTCCTTGGAATCAAAACCTAGTATTGATTTTAAGACAGAAAATTCGTTTTTTTTTTAATTAAATTAAATTTAAAAATTTTTTAAAGATTTGATGTGAACAGGGCTAAGAGTCAGGAGATCTTGAGTTCTACTTGCGGTCAGCTCTTACATCTGCTATATATGATCTCAAATAAGATAAATTAATTCTCCAGGCCTTGGTTTCCTTACTTGTAAAGTAATAGTGTTGAACTAGATCATTTCTAGGTCCTTTCCAGCTCTGATGTGCTATGTATGATTCTAAGGCCCCTTCTAACCCTGATATTCTGGATTCTGGGTTCTGACATTCTTTCTAGCTATGGTAATCTTAGTTTTATAATCATGAAGCCCTTTACTAATAAAACACAAAATATTCTGATTAAGATCCCTTCCTTCTTGTGGCATTGTATCTTCTATAACTCTAATGTTCTTTTCCAACACTCATAGTCTACATTCTTTCATTCTAAGGTCCCTTCTAGCACTGATATTCTACAATTCTTTCCATAAGCCAGTTACCCATCTCTAGATATCTTCATATAATAAATGTCCTCCTAGAAATTTCTCTGCCTTTCTGTCTATCTCCAGGTTCCAAACATCTAGTACCATTTGTACTCAAGGTCTGGGTGCATACCTAGCATGACTCTGGACAGATCTGAGTCTGAGATAGTCCCTACATTCAAAGAACTGATTTATTTCATTTCCTCATTTCCCACCTGACTGTAACATTTTTGGAATTTCCCTGACTTTTCACCTCATATCAGGTAACTTTCCCCTACACACACACACACACACACACACACACACACACACACACACACACGCACATGCACACGCACATGTTCATGCATGCACACTATCTTTTGTGTATTGTGTTCCTTTATTATAAGCTCTTTGAGAGTAGAAACTTTCTTTTGTCTTTTATTTTCCTATTTCTATCCTCAGAGCTTAACCTACTACCTGGCACATAGTAGGTACCAAATGAATATTTATTGACTATTTTATTTACTACTATTCTTCCACTAGAGAGAGGTAATTGGAACCAAAAAAAAATTTTTTTAAGTCACAACCAACAGTACATAAACAAGTTTATGGTAACAGGGAGACTGTGTGGTAAAGCACATGGTAGAATGAAAAGATTCATGGAATTGAGAGACCTGGATTCATATCTTGACTCCTGCATTTACTAGATGGGTGACTCTGTCATATGTCTCTGAATCTGTAAAGGACAAGAATACTTGGGCTACCTATTTTAAGACTGTTGGGAGGAGATTGCTTTGTAAAGTTTAAAGAATATATGAAGAAAAATTTAAGAAATATAAACTATTGTTATTGTTGTTATTATTACTAGCGTTGTTATTACAGTTTATACTCTGATTCACCATGCTGAGATGTGAGAAAGAAACAAACGGTTAGGGAGGGGAAGGAGAGATCTCAGAATGCTTCTTAAAAGAGGACATTCTTAAGATGCCTCTTGTTTCTCAGAAGGGAAGAGCTCCTTGACCTTCCAGGGTTTTCCCAGGGATTCAGGGATGGGCAAGGACCCTGCTTGGGAGAGGTAACGAAGATGGAGATATTAAAGGAGATCTGCATTCTTGACCAGATATTTCCATATTCCTAGGTCCCATCCTCCCCCCAGGACACCCCTCGTCCACAGCCACTGCCCCTGTACCTTCAGGGGGGCCACCCCCACCCCCACCCCCACCAGTGCCCCCTCCACTCACAGGGGCAGCACCACCACCACCACCACCGCCACTGCCAGTAAGTGGGGTGCAAAGCGCCATCCATGACGATGCTTCAGTATCTGGACTTGCAGCAGCACTGGCTGGTGCAAAACTACGAAGAGTCCAGCGGGTAAGCGAGGGACCTTGCTGTGTGAAAACCAGCCCTGCCTGGCTCTTCCTTTTCCCACCTCCCTATAAATTTCCCAAAGGAACTTCAGGGATGGGACATAGTAGAAGAATACCAAACCTAGTGCATTTGGGTTCAAATCCTGGCTCTCACATTAACTTCCTGTGAGACCTTGGCAAGTCATTTCCCTTTGGTTAAAATAGAAAAACATTGAATATGTTATCAGAGGACCTGGATTTGAAACACAGTTCTGCTGTTAACTATCTGTGTAAACTTGGGCAGGTCACAATCTCTCTGAGACTTAGATTCCTCTTCTATGAAATGCAAGATTGAGACTAGATAATCTCTGAGGGCTGTTCAGCTCTGACAGCCTGTTGACTGTGAATGGTATCTGTGAAGACTGGCTGTTTATAATTCAGAAAAGGGTCCCCCTATCACAAAAGGTTCAGTTGAGTTTTGTATTCTCCAACCTCTGCCCTAAAGATGTTGTTGCCCTGTCTCCAGCATCCCTTCCCAGTGCAGTAGGTCACCAGCTGGACCAATTCTTTGTTGACTCTACTTCTAGCTTGCTGAACTTTGAGCCAGGAAAATCTGGGATACTTACCAGCTGCCTCAGGCACTTGCTAACTGTGTGTCAACTTCTTTGGGCCTCAATTTCCTTATCTGTAAAATGGGGGTTGGGGGAGGTGTTGAATTTGATGACTACCAAAGTCTTCTCCAGCCCTAAATCTATGATCCTATTAAATCACTATCCTCTTCTATATCAGTTGGGTGATTGAGGGTCCCCAATAATTGCTCTTGCCAGAACTGCCTTCCCTCCCTCTCACTCCATTCCCATGGTTTTGGCCCTTTAGAGTATCATCTTCTTTGTCTTTAGCCAGAAGATGGCTCCGGAGTTTCCAGTCCCAGTGGAACTTCGAAGTCAGAAGCCAATCGGACAAGCAGTGGTGGTGGCGGGGGAGGTCTCATGGAGGAAATGAACAAACTGCTGGCCAAGAGGTTGGTAGGCTCCTGGCCCTGTGGGCTTCTGAGATAAGCATCCCCTCAGTGGTGCCCACCCTCTAGCCCCAGCCATAGTGCATCGCACTGGTTTGACTAAAGGATAGAATATGTGGCAGTTATAATATGAGATAAGGCTGGAAGACAAGGATCTCTAAGGAGTCATGAGACTACTCCTTTGACCTTGTATACCTCACCTGTGAGAGCCTTGGCCCTGAGAGATGGCATGACCAGTGTCTTCCCCAAGCTGCAGAGGAAGCTTTGAGCCCAGATGTGAACGTATCAGAATTTGGAGTGACTGACATGACTCTCTCTTTTCCTCTTCCTAGAAGAAAAGCAGCGTCCCAGACTGACAAGCCAGCAGATAGAAAGGAAGATGAAAGCCAAACTGTAAGCATTGATACCTCTCCTGTGGGGCTTCTATAGTTCAGTTCTGCAGTGAGTGGAAAGGATTACAGGTATAAAAAATAAAATTATTAGCTAGGCTAATAAATAAATAAATAAATAAATGAAATAATCAATAAATAAATGGTCAGTGATCTCTCTTGGGATCAAAGACAAAAAATGTAGAGTCCTGGATTATTTAAATACAGCTCTGACAGCTCATTATTCAGCCTTTCCCTAGAGAGAAAAAGACATTTCTAATTGATGAATACTTACTGAGAAGGTGGGCTAATGTTTTCCAGGCCCTCCCCATTATTTTATTAGGGGAGTCATATAAGGGGTGAGGCCTGGTCATGAGAGTTTAATATCCTTTGGCAATCTAGGTATAATGATCTGGCTCCTTCTAGACAAGCTTTACCTCCATAAGCCGTCACTTTCCAGTTCAGTGGGGGAGATGAAAGGCTCAAGTCTACCTCCTCTGGCACACAACTAGTTGAGGCTGGTTCTGTTTACAAAGAAGACAAAACTCAGTTTGGGCAGGGTTTATCCCAATGTAGAAGATGCTCTAGAGCAGTGGTTCCCAAACTTTTTTTGGCCTACCGCCCCCTTTCCAGAAAAAAATATTACTTAGCACCCCCTGTCACATACTATCACAGCCCCCTTACAGTTATTCACCACCCCCAAATGCACCTGTGGCCATCACCGCACCTCCTGGATCACTGCAGCACCCACCAGGGGGCGGTGGCACCCACTTTGGGAATCACTGCTCTAGAGCAAGGATATCTCCAGGAATGTCAGGGATAAAGGGCATCCTTTTATGGTCAGAAGCCTTTTGAAAGAGAAGGGAATATTACAAATTTATATTAGGAATCAAATGAAACAATATTGATTTTCCCCAGTTCATTCCATTGAACAAAAAGAGAGGCAGTATGGTATATGTAGGAGAAAGATCCCTAGACATATCATTCAGGAAAAGTAGGTTAGTGTTCCAGCTCTTCCTCACTAGTTAGGTGACCTTAGATGTCACTTCCTTACTCTGGCATCCCTGCATTCATCAAATAAAGAAGAAGGATTGAAATCCCTTCTTCTGCTAAATCTTCAACCCTAAGAGATATTATCTTGGAAGTATGAAAGGTCAAACTATATCTTTCCAACTCCAAAGATATATAATTTATGAGGGCAGCTAGGCAGCTTGGTGGGTAGAGAGCTAAGCCTGGAATAGAGAGGTCCTGGATTCAAATCTGGCCTCAGACACTTCCTAGCTGTGTGATCCTGGCCAAATCACTTAACCTCCATTGCCTAGCCCTGACTGCTCTTCTGCCTTGGAACTAATACATAGTATTTATTCTAAGATGGAAGATACAGGTTAAAGAAATATATATAAATTTATTAAGGATTCAGTGTTTGGACACCAGAAGAGATATTTGTTGTTGTTGTTGTTGTTGTTGTTGTTGAGTGGTTGAGTTGTGTCCAATTCTTCATGATCCCATGGATCATAGGGTCCATGGGGTTTTCTTGACAGAGATTCTGGAGTTGTTTGTCACTTCCTTCTTCATTGGATTAAGAAATTAAAGAACTTGCCCAAAGTTCTTTAACTGTATGAACAGTGGTGGTGGTGGGGAGGCCTCATGGAGGAAATGAACAAACTGCTGGCCAAGAGGATGGTGGGCAGTATTACGATTAAAAATGATAAAGGCTGATATAAATATAGAAATTAGTATTTTAATTAAAGCCATGCTGATAGATAAAGTCATTAGACCACACGCTTGTAAGAATTCAAAACTGCCGCTTCAGCCATAATTACCTCCCCTCTCCTCCTGCGCCAAGTAGCTAAAAAAAAAGTTCAAAGTCACTACAGGAGTTTATATCCCTTCTCTTACATCATCCTACTTCCTGTCTACCATGAGGAATCATGGGAAATGTAGTTTCAAAGTCTCCCACATGTCCATAGAAAATATATATATACTTTTAGATGGCATTTCCCAAATTTCACTTTTACAGCAGTGTCTGAGGCTGGATTTGAACTCAAATCTTCTTGACTCCAGGCCTAGGACTCTATCCACAGAGCTAGCTGCCTCACTGCTTGATTAAGACCCAGTCATCACCCAAAGACAGTTTTTAGCGTTATGATTCAAAGTAATATGTTATGACTTCATCTAAGAGGCCCAAGCACAGTACTGAGTGAGATGAAGGGGAAAGAGATCAAGAAAGGCTTCCCGAAAGAAATGGCATTTTATTTAGGCTTTAAGAAGGTGGAAGATCTCAGCAGTCAACAGGAGGGTGGGGAAGGGAGAGAGGAGCATGCCTGTCAGGCACAGGGTACAGCATTAGTTTATAAGTGATAGGAATTCTGAATTCTGTAACAAAGTACCCAAAAGAGTGCTTTGCCTCCCAACAGAAGCTAACAGAGATGCCATAATAGAATCTGTGTCTACAGTATAATGGAAACCTGAAAGGCACCAGTCTGTCATGTAGATCTCAGTCTTATTGAGGCTGCCACCCGGCTAGGGCAGCCAGGCAAGTGAGTTAGTACAAAGCGCTTGTACCTTCAGACTCTATTATAATCCTTAGAGTGTCCAAGACCTTATGTTGACAGAATTATAAAACTGGGAGAAGGGAGCTTCCCTTTGGGAAAGGACCTAACCATCTTAGAGAAATTGGCCTAGCTCCACATCTGGGAGCATCTGAAGTGGGCCAATTAGGAATGAAGAGTAAGAGAATAGCATAATACAAAAATGAGTCAAATCAACATTATTCAATGCTGACCATGTGCAAATAGGGGCAGCTGGATGGCTCAGTGGATAGGGCCTGGGCTTGGAGTCAGAAAGATCAAATTTGGTCTCAGACACCTTAGGCAAATCATTTTAAAAAAAAAAAAAAGAAAGAAAAGAACTTTACCTTCCGTCTTAGAGTCAATACTGAATATTGGTTCCAAGGCAGAAGAGTGACAAGGGCTAGGCAGTGGGGGTTAAGTGGCTTGCCCAGGGTCACCCAGCTAGGAAGGGTCTGAGGCCAGATTTGATTTCCCATCTCTAGGCCTGGCTCTGAATCCACTGAGTCACCTACCTGCTGCCAACTGAACAAGTCATTTAACCTCTGCCTAGAAGGTAGCTAGATGAATCAAAAGATAAAGCTCTGGGCCTAGAATCAGAATATGTCAGTTCAAAACCAGTCTCAGACACCAGCTACATGACCCTGAGCAAGTCATTTGACCTCTATTTGCCTTAATCTACTGTTGAAGGAAAGGGCAAACCTCTCCAGTATCTTTGCCAAGAAAACAGCATGATCCATAGGATCACAAAGAGTCAGACATGACTGAACAACAACAAATGTACAAGATGCTGCTAAGCACTGGAGATACTAAGGAAGGCCCCAAAATGGACCTTTCTTCAAGGACCTTGCAGCCTGATGGGGAAGAAAACATGTCAACAACTTAGATAAACATTTATTATATATATTATAATTATTATATTATATTCTTATTTTATATACATATACATAAAGATACATATATATGTATAGAGACAGTCACACAAAGAGAGGATACAGATCAAAAGAGAGAAAGAGAGAGAGAGGCAGAGAGAAAAAGAGAGAGAGAAATGGAGAGAGAGAGAGAGAGAGAGAGAGAGAGAGAGAGAGAGAGAGAGAGTTGGAAGTCGCTCTGAGAGAGGAAGGCACTAGAATCTGGAAGTAGAAGACCTCATGGAGTAGGTGGGATTTGACCTGAGTCTTGAGAGGCAGATGAGGAATGAGGAAGACCATTCTAGGTCTAGAGGACACAGCAAGTGAAAAGACACAAGGATATTTGAGGAAGCGCAAGTAATCCAGTGTAGCTAAATGATAGAACACTTGGAAGGAAGTCTAATATTAGAGGACTAGAAAGGAAACAGGTTACAAAGAACATAGATTCAAAGTCAGGGGACTTGGTTGCAGTTCTATCTCTTCCATGCCTCAGCTTCCTCATCTGTAAAATGAGGAGACTGTTTGAGATAGGGCCTCTTTAAGTCCAGATTGGTGATATGAGTCTATGATCTAGTTCAGCTGTGTTCATTTTACAGGTGACCAAAGTGAGAACCTGGGAGAAGTGATTTGCCTAAGCTCACATCATGAATCAGTAGCAGATCCAAGTCAGAAATCCAGGCCCCTTAACTCCCAGCCCAGTGCTGTATCTAGGACTCTAAAGTGCCACTCTTGAGTATTAGAATAGTCAGAAAAGAATAAAAGATCAGGTCAGAATTTTAGCTCTGAAGACCCTGTTCTTGAAGTAGCACAAAGTCCCCATCGTCCTCCCAAAAACTATAGAACTAAGACACAAATAAAATGCAGTGTTCAGAAACTATTTCATTAGGCAAATCTGAGCTTCAATGATAGATCACAAATGTTGATTTGAAGGGAGTCAGGAGAGAAACTGTTCCGATAAGGACCACAATTAACTTTTATTTTCAAATGGCTTTTACTCTGAGTTGCCTTTTAGGAGCTGGACCAAATTCCACCTACTCCAAAAAGTCCTTCTCACCCATCTACTAGTAGTACCTTCCTCTCTTGATATAGATAGGTAGATCAAGAGAGAGAGAGAGAGAGAGAGAGAGAGAGAGAGAGAGAGAGAGAGAGAGAGAGAGAGAGGAATAAGATAGACAGGTAGATAGACAGACAGTTTAGGTAGGTAGGTAGATAGATAGACAGATAGATATAAATGTGTGTGTATACACACACACACACACACACACACACACACACACACATATATATATATATATATATTAATTGTAGCTTAGTCATTTCAGTTGAGTCTGACTCTTCCTGACTACATTTGGAGTGTTCTTTGAAAGATACTGGAGTGAGTTGCCATTTTCTTCTCCAGCTTATTTTACAAATGAAAAAATGAAGGCAAATGTATCCTAAATATATATTTAGAGAAAGTTATATATTTATATATATGCATATATAATGTATCATATAACTATATATTATGAAAATATATATTCTGAAATTGTATATTTAGAGAAAGAGAGAATTCTTAAAAGCCCTAAACATCAACATTTATCCATGAAGACATCACCAGTGTATTTCAATAAATATATACTAATCAATAAGCATTTATTAAACCCTGTGTTATGATCAAATTAGATAATATTTGAAAAGCACTTAGCATTGTGCCTGGCACTTAATAGACTTTATATAAATGCTTATTTATATAAACCTCACTCCTTGGTTCTAAGCATTATGCTAAGGCTTATAGATGCAAAGAAAGGCAAAAGCAGTTCCTGCCTTCAAGAAGTTTATATTCAAATGAAAGCTAAAACCCTATTCAGACTTGTATATATTCACACATTTATGCATATATAAATACATGTGTGTATATATGTATGTATATATTTATATATTTTTATGTGTGTATATATACATATATATTTAAAGCATTTATTTCATCAATGTGAGCATTCCTTTCACCAGTGTAAATCGGGGCCTTTTCATAGCCTTTTTCATCCCCTGATGTATTCTTGTTCACATGTTCTCATTCATGTTACATTCCAGCCTATGGAAAGGCTTCCCTGAGCTCTCTGTTGAATTGTGAGTATACTACTCTCACTCCAGCTGTTCATCTGTCATGAGCTAAGTAGTGCAGTAGATAGAGCACTGGACCTGGAGTCAGGAAGATCTGAGTTCAAATCCATCTAATAAATGTTCAGTAAAAAGCACTTACTAGGTGTGTGACCATATGAGCAAATCACTTAATCTCTGTCTGCCTCAGTTTCCTCAACTATAAAATAGGGTTAATAGCAAAACCTGCCTCAGAATGTGAGTGTGACAATCAGATGAGATAATATTTGTGAAAGTGCTTAACACAATGCCTGATATATAGAAGGCCCCGTTAAAAATAATGTTGCAAAGAATATTGTAAATAAGAATGTCCAGGACTGTTAATATGGGAACGTTAAAGGGGAGAAATTGGATAAGGTTTGAAATAGAGTATTCTGTATCTTCTTTATGGCTCTGGTTGTCTTGCTTTGTAATGGCAGTTGAGCTGGGCCCTGTGTAACAGGTTTTGGCCTAGTAAAATTGTTGAGAGTAACCGTACTTGGAGGCAGCTTGTAAAACCAAAAACCTTTATTTTAAAAGTATTAAGGAAAGATAAGGATAGGTAATAACAGTTGAGGATAGGCTCCCTAAATCTAACAGGGGGCTAAGCTTTCCCACTCCCATCTGATTCTCATGAATCTGATTCTCTCTTGGGTTCCCCCAAAGCCTCCTTATTCTCCTTAAACTACTGCTAATTCCTGAGTCTATACTAAATATCCCATGCTAAGTAGTATCCATATATATATATATATTCATATGTGTATATATATATATATATATTTTTTTTTTAACTTTACTGCCTCCTTGTAATTCTTCAGATCACTCCTCCAACTCCCAGGACTTTCTCGACCTAGTCAGGCTTCTGGGCCTTTGGTAGGCCTCAAAGGCCCTGCCCACTCTGCAGTCACACAGGCCAAAAAAATAGCCTCTCTCTCTCTTTTCTGTTGATTTCCCCCACAAACTTATTCCAGAAACTCTCACCTGGTGTCCTCCTTCACCTGCCACTGGATTTTTTCAGTGTTCCAGAAAACAAAAACACCAGCCTTCTCCTAAGGAAAAAAAAACCTCCAAAAGACCATTGGCAATTAGAAAACCAACTGACTCAGGCTACCCAGAATTGCAACAGGCGCCCTTCCCAAGATTCTGTCTGACCTTAGAGAAACCTTACCCACTATTCTTTACCCTGCCCTTAGCTGCTAAGATCCCAATGACTCCAAATGTACCTCATTAGCCTATAGCTTAATTAATCCTAATAGCACTATATAAAGGTTTATTCCCTTTCTGGGTCTTCTCACTATATAACTTGGTCATGTTTTCCAATCATACATATCCCCAGTAATGTCATTTATCCAAGTCACCATGCTGGGCCCACATGTTGGGCCCAAGCTGGATACAGAGTGTTCAACCCACATGTACCCAATAATGTCCAGTTTTGAACCCAAGAGATGAGCTCTTGGGCAGTGATTCAGCTACAGAAACCACTGACTAAGCCCCAGCTATGTGTATAGAGCAATAGAGGCCACACAATGGGGCATGACATAGCTTAGAGAAAGATCTATCTCTGCGATCCACAACCTGGGCCTTCGATATGATAGAAAGGAAACTCCCTCTATTAGCACAGGCCAGCTCCTTCTCTGAAACTCAGTCATGAGGACGGCAGGAGTACAATGAGCATGGAGCAATTATGACTTGTCCAAGTTCACTCAACCAGTATGAATCAAAGAAACAACCTGACAAAGCCAAATTTTCCTGGCTTTGAGAACAGCTCTCTTGATCTATTACTCCATGTTTCCACTTGGAACTATTGGGATTATTAAGAATTGGGACTAATTAGGAGTTAATTAAGTATTGAGACTAGTTTTGGGAATAATTAGAATATTGATAGATGGAAATAGGGTAAAAGAGTCAAGCATTACCTTAAGAGGAAGATAGAATTTTCAGTGGAGTTCCTTTGGAGAATTGTCAGGTGCCTAGAAAGATCTGTTGGAAAATGCCTGACCCTCTTGGAGGAGCTTACTCTGAGAGTGACTGGTTTTTGGATCTGCTCTTTGGAAAATCTTGGAAAAGAGTAACAGTTCATACTGGATGAAAACCTAGAGATTTGGGAAGATGTGGTGGAAGAAGATCAACAGTAAGAAGAAACAAACTACTTTTCTCTATGTCACTGAAAAGAGAAGTAGGCCCAACTCAGGCTCACCTCAGGCCCTGAAAAGAGTTGATAGTTGGAACAGTGAGAGAGAACAACTGAATTGAATTCTATCTAAAGGAGGAAATAAGCCTGAAGGTCTATAGGTATTTTTTTGAGGAAACCACAGAACCACCCATCATTATCGTCCTTGACATTGCCTCCAATTGGCCCAGACCTCAAGAATTCATTTATATGAGTAGCTAAGGCTGACAGCTTCCAGACACTGATAGGATGTCCTCTATTTTGTTTACAGGAAGAATCCAGCACCTCTCCTTCCCCAGGGACCAGAGGGGCCGGACAGCCACCAAATGCCTCAGGTAAGAACAAACTGAGTTGATCTTAGGATCCTTTTTCCCAGACCAAACCCTGCAGTCTTCTGATGGAGACCTTCATGAGAGAATCCAAGTAGGAATAGGACCACTGTTGTCCCTCCGCCTTGAGGTAGATTCTAAAAAGTACCAAAAAGGAAAGGTCTTCATCATTAGAGGATTTCAATTGAAACATGACCTTAATTTTAATTTCCTGTTAAAGATGTAAAGAACTTCAGAATACAGAGCATTAGAAGTGGGAAAAACATTTGACTCACAAAACATAGAACCTCTTTAAGCAGGAAGGAGCTCAGAGTAGGTTTGGCCTCCCAAATCAAATGATCCCAACATTTTAGAACTAGAAGATTCCTTAGAAGTCACCTAATTAAACCCTATTATTTTACAGATAAGGAAACTTAACAGCCTAAGAGAATAAATGGCTTGTCTAAAGTCATATAGGAAGGAAGGAGCAGAGCCAGGATTTGAAACTGTCTTCTGACTCCAAAACTCTATCTTCTTTGCCATACTCACCTTAATTTTAAGTTTCATTGATATCCTTTGGTTTAACATCATATTTATTTCCAAATATGTACACTCCTCCCTGACTCCCCCAAGCAAAACTTTACTTGGAACAAAGTAATTGATATTTTGATAGTTTTTAAGTGTAATTTTTTTAATATTTTGATATTTTTTAATTCACCAATGAAATCAAATTCAAATAAACTGTGCTTAGATAACATATAGCATCTTACATCTAGAGTCCCCTAATACCCATTAAAAGAGGAGAGGAGTTCCATTTCTTTTCTTTTGGAACCAAGCTTTTAATTCAGCTGTGATTTGGCTAAGTGACTCAGTGGGTCTAAAGTCAAAAAGACCTGAGTTGAAATCCAGCTCCAAACACTTACTAAGCTGTGTGATCCTGGACAAGTCATTTAACCTCTATTTTCCTCATTTTAATCATCAGCAAAATGGAGCTAATAACAACAGCACCTACCTCTTGGGGTTGTTAGGAGGATCAAATAAGATAATAATCGTACTTAGCATAATCCCTAGCACAAAGTAGACATTTAGTTTTTTTCCTTTCTCCCTTTTTTATTCTTTCTATTCACATTGTTATAATCTTTTTATCTATTGTTTAACTGGTTCTGCTTACTTGCCATGCATTATTAATTCATATAAGTTTTCCCATGTTTCTCTGAATTCCTTATTTTGCCATTTCTTATTCTACAATAACATTCCATTATATTCACTTACCATGTTTGGTTCAACCATTCCACTATCAGTGATTTCCCACTTTGTTTCCAGTCCTTTACTGCAACAAAAAGTTCCATATATGAGACTTTCTTTTCTGTCTTTATTCCCTTGAGTATTTGCCTAACAAGAAGAATATGACTTGAATACTTGGCCCTAGTTGGATTGAAGAATATGGACTTTTTTTTAACTTTCATCATATTATTCCAAATTGTTTTTCCCAACAGTTGGACCAATTCACAGTTCCACTAACAATGTATTAGGGTTCTAGTTTCCTCAAAACCCCTATCATATTGACTATTTCCAGTCTTGTCATCTTTATAAATTTGCTGGATATAAAGTGAAATCTGAATTATTTTCATTTTAATTTCTTTTATTATTAATAACTTGGAACAATCTTTCATATGGTTGTTTGTGATTCTTCTTTTGAGAACTATATGTCATATCTTTTTCTGCTCGTCCAACAGGGAATGGTTCTTGGTCTCACAGATTCGTGTTCATTCCCTATCTACACATGGGATATCAGACCTTTATTGAGGATAAATGATGTGAAGACTTTCCCAACCAATTCACATCCCCTTTCTCATCCTGTGTAATGGAGGACTGGCCAACAAGAGCCCAGCCCTTATTTACTCCAAGCTGTGTTGATCTTATTCATGCAAATGCTTTTCAATACCAATGGAAATTAGTCATTTTATCCTTTGTAATGGCCTCTATTTCTCATTCTTCTCCTAGCCACAATTGTGAAAAATATAACCTTTTCTGTTTAAGTAGTGTATGTATTTGAAGAGAAGTTGTATGATGATAAGTATCTCACTATTTAAGGCTTCCTTTACTTCTGTAGATAATTTTATAATTGTACTTCTCTATCTTAATGTGACTTGGTCAATTTTTTGCCTGATTTATTATGCTACTTGAAATTATTTTGAAAATCGAAGGCCAAAATCAGGAAAGAAGCCTAATTGTAATGTTTAATGGACAAATGGATGGGAAACTACAGAGAGGCTCAATCTATAAGAAAAACTTTCTAACAAATGCTACTATCCAGGGGTGGTACTCTAGAAGTAATGAGTTTACCATCACTGAAATGTTTAAGCAAAAACTAGATGACCATTTGCTAGGGATGTTGTAGACTAACTTCAAGATACAGGCAGGAGTTGGACCTATTGCCCACATGTTTCTAGTCCTGTGATTCTCAGATTCAGAATGGCACATCTGAGACGATTGTTGCAGAGCAACAGGCTTAGGTATGACAGGATAGAAGCTAGGAGGGAACATAATCTCTGATCCTACCCTGCAGATCCTGGAAAGAAGCCCTGGGAGAGGAGCAATTCTGTGGAGAAGCCCGTAGCCTCATTACTTTCCAGGTGAGCCACTGGCCCTTCCTCAGGTCAGGGAGGGTCAGTGCTGGGCCGGACTAGGGTTGGGGAGGAGCAGGAAGGTTCAACAAGCCTTGCTCCAATTCTCCTGTTTGTCTCATTCCCTTGCTTAGAACCCCGTCATCGGCGAAGAGCCCCGAAGCTAAGAGTCCCATTCAGTCACAGCCACACACTAGGTACATCCTGTTCCATGTGTTCTGCCACCCACCCCACTTATCTTCTGAGAGGTGGAGTTCTTTCATGTCTGCTGCCACCTAACTAACACCTCTCCCTTTATGCTCCCAAATCTCTCTGGTGTCTATGTCCTCTAACAGCTTGCTCTGGGGAGGGTTGATATCTCTCTCTCTCTCTCTCTCTCTCTCTCTCTCTCTCTCTCTCTCTCTCTCTCTCGCCTTTCTGATGGGTAAGAATGGGGATACCCATGAAGATCTGGGTTTTCATGGGTCAGTAGAGTCAGAAGGTACCTTATTAATCATTTAGTCCAGCCCTTTTGTTCTTTTTTGTTTTGTTTTAAACCCTTACCTTCCATCTTAAAATCAATGCTGTGTATTGGTCTCAAGGAAGAAGAGGGGTAAGAGCTAGGCAATAGGGGTTAAATGACTTGCCCAGGGTCACATAGTTAGGAAGTGTCTGAGGCCAGACTGGAACCTAGGACCTCCCATCTCTAGCCTGGCTCTCAATCCACTGAGCCACCCAACTGCCATTGCCCTCATTCTTTCTTTCTTTTTTTTTTTTTAAACCCTTAACTTCTGTGTATTGACTTATAGATGGAAGAGTGGTAAGGGTAGGCAATGGGGGTCAAGTGACTTGCCCAGGGTCACACAGCTGGGAAGTGTCTGAGGCCGGATTTGAACCTAGGACCTCCCATCTCTAGGCTTGGCTCTCAATCCACTGAGCTACGCAGCTGCCCTGCCCTCATTCTTAAGGTAGGATACAGAGGTTGAGAGGGAAGGTGACTTAGCAAAGATCATATAGGAAGTTCATGGCAGAGATAACAGAAGACCTCAGATCTCCTCCCTTCCTAGGTCAGTGATCTTTCCCCTACACCCTGCTGCTAGGAAAAGTATCACCAAAGTGAAGTCCATAAGAGCCCTGGCCACCCACAGGGCACTTAGTCAAGGAATTTGCAGTTGGGAGGTTGCTCACTCAAGTGCTGTCCAAGGTACCCTGATAGTCCTCACCTCCCTCCCAGACTCATTTTTTGTCTTGGGTTCTTAGTGTATTCTTCTTATTTCCAAAATCACCTTATTTAATCAGAGGCAGGCAAAGTTGATAAGAGGGGTGGAAGGGAAGAGGAGGAGGGGAAAAACCTTTGTTTTACTTTCAGAGGAACATTTATGTTTCCTTGGGAAATTGCCTGATAAGATGAAGCCTTTTCTGCCTACACTCACTCCCTGCAGTTTCACATTTGAAGGCAAGATCTGCTTCTCATAGGACCTTTGAACACTTCTCTTTTCTGACCCTCGGCTTCCTTGCCTGTAAAATGAAGAGACTGGGCTGGGTTGTCAGAAGCCCCTTCTGGCTCTAGATCTGGGATGTGGTCCCTGAAGAAGGTATTACCCGAAAGCCATTGGGAAAGGAAATTCAGGGTACCTCTCCCCAGCTTTAGACTTGCCATCTGCATGACCTTGGATGAGGCCATTCACCTCCATGAGCCTTACTTTCCCCATCTTCTACCTCTGGACTTGCAATCCTATGTCTAAAGTAGTCCTTGGTGCCTTTCAGGGTATGAAGAATCAGGGAATATAGAGGCAAGACTCTTAGAAAAAGAACAATTAGAGCAGGGATTCTTAATCTGGGGCCTAAGAACTTAGATGGAAAAAAATTATGTATTTATTTTTACTAATCTCTAAATGAAACTGAGCATTTCCTTCAAAATTTTTTCTAAACATTCTGAAGTGGCCAGCGAAAAGAGAACCAGGCCAGAAGAGCAGTATAGGGCTAGGCAATGGGGTTCAAGTAACCTGCCCAGGTTCACATAGCTAGGAAGTGTCTGAGGCCAAATTTGAACCCAGGACCTCCCATATCTAGGCCTAAATCTGAATCCACTGAGCCACTCAGCTGCCCCCTAAAGATGTATTTTTTTAATTATTCTTGTCCTCTATAAACTCACAACCTCAGTGAAGACAAGAGAGAAGTATAGAAGAATCTAGGGAGCAATATGTCCATTGTAGATCTGCTTTCTTAAGTTCTTTAGAAACTACAAAGTCCTGGAACCTCAAACCTAAAAGTCCAAACCACAAGATTCCCTCCATTAACCAAGATTCCTTCCTACAACACACTCACAAAGACTCTCCAGCCTTGGCTATAAGACCTCCAGTTTGGAAGAACTCCTTACCTCCCAGGCACTTTGAAACATCTCCAATGGTTTTTCTATTCATGGAGTTTAAATCTCCCTTCTGGTCATTCCAATTCATTGGTCTTATTTCTGACCTCTGGAATGAAGCAGAACAAGTCTACCAGATCATTCTTTTAGCCACCCTCAACCACAACCCCTAATCTTCTCTCTCCCAACCAAAAATTCTAGTTGCTTCAATTCAACCTCATGTGGCAGCATCTTAAAGTCCTTCCCCATACTGAGTCCTCTCCTCTAGAAGCTCTCAGCTCATCAGAGTCTTCTCTAAAATGTGATTCCCACAGCTAACCAGAAGAGTCTACATGTGAACTAACCAGGTCAGAACTTTCTTTGCTTGGGAGGCTTTGCCTCTCTCAATGCAGCATAAGGTGATGGTCATTTGTTGTGGTTTTTCAGCTGCGATGTGACATTGTTGACACATTTTGAACTTAGAGTTCACGAAAACTCCCAAATGCTTTCCATACAAACTGCTGTCTAGCCCCACATATCTTTTTTTTAGAACCCTTCTGTCTTGGAATTGATTCTGTGTATTGGCCTCAAGGCAGAATGGCATCAAGGGCTAAGCAATGGGAATCAAGCCACTTGCCCAGTCACACAGATAGGAAATGTCTGAGGTCCCAGGACCTCCTTGCCCCTAGACTTGGCTCTCAGTCCTCTGAGCCTCCAAGCTGTGCACTGTTTCACACACACACACACACACACACACACACACACACCACATACCTTCCAAATCTTATACTTGTGAAACTGAATATTTATCCCTATTAAGTTTCATTATATTAAATGTGGCTACTTATCTTTGGATCCTAACTCTTTATTCAAAAGGTTAGCTATTCTTCCTAGTCTTGTAACATCAGAAGATCTGACAAGCTTTCCATAGTATTGGGGTAATATATGTAAAGGGTTTTGCAAACCTTAAAATAATATAGGTTAGCTATTATTATTATCTAATGCCTCCATCCAAGTCATTAATAAAAGTATAAAATAGTACAGAATCAAACCAAGTTCCTCAATCATTCTAGTGGGAACCTACTTCTAAATTGATTTTGAAGGGGGCAGCTGAGTGGCTCAATGAATTGAGAGCCAGGCCTAGAGACTGGAGGTCCTGGGTTCAAATCTGACCTCAGACACTTCCTAGCTGTGTGACCTTGGGCAAATCACTTAACCCCCATTGCCTAGCCTTTACCACTCTTCTGCCTTGGGACCAATACATAATATTGACTCTAAGATGGTAATGGTAATGGCTTAATAAATAAATAAAATTTTACTTTGATCCATTAATTATTTAGATCCAGCCACTTGAGCAGTTTCAAGTCCACCTAATTCTACGATCATCTAGCTTTTATCTCCCCATCTTGTCTTTAAGGTTAACATGAAAAATTTTGTGAACTACTTAGTAAAATCTAGGCAAACTGTTTCTGCATAATTCCCCTCATATCCATCTCCAAGCCCTAACCAAAAAAAGTCAACTTGGTCTGAGATGACTTTTTTGGCCTTCTTATCATTATCACTTCTTTTTCCACATCTTCATTAATTGTCCTGTTAACAATTAATTTTTTTAATTGTCAGAAAGCAAAATCAAGCTGCCTGGCCTACAGTTGGAAGAATTCTCCTTTTTCCTTTTTGAAAATCAGTTACCTTAAAAAATATAATCCATAAACTTCTCTGCACACCATGCCTGTTGCCAAGGAAATTTTGGGCAAAGTTCCATCTTTCATACAGTCCCATAAAGGGTCAGCTAAGGCCTCTCTCCAAAACATGAAAGATGGGAACTCAGACCTACAGAATCTCTTATGACCCACATAGCCTTTTATCCAGGTTCTCATCTTGCCCTCAACACAACCATTAGAGAGGATCCTATAGCCTTGGAATTTAGGAAGAAAAAGAGGGTTATGGTCTATTGTTCTGGGCAGCACTAATGGGAATATTGTTCCCAGTCTTCAGGAGGGGAGCCAGGCCTTATAAGTGAGTTACCAGAAAGCAGAAAAAAAAAAAAAAAGAGGAAGAGGCAAAACAAAATGTCAGGTTCATGGAAACAAGGAAATCTCCCCCTGCCCTTTTTCATGCCTGGGAAATGAGGTTGAAAGCTAGGTTTCAGAGACAAATTCTGGATTTTTTACTAATAGCAATTAACATTAATTTTAATTACTATTAGTAAAATCTAATTACAGTGCTAACTGTTAAATTTAAAATATTATTACAACATAACCTGTTGTTAAACTATTGGTTTAATTACTGCTAGTAATTAGTGCTATTAATTATTATTCCTGGGGCAACTAGTTAGAACAGTGATAGAGTACCAGGCCTAGAGTTGAGAGAACTTGGCTTCAAATATGGCCTCAGTAACTTCTTAGCTATGCTACTTGAGTGAGTCACCTAATCCTAATTGCATAACTCTTGCCACTCTTCTGTTTTAGAATTAATACTAAGAAAGAAAGTAGGAGTTTTTTAATTCGCTATTAGTAAATAGTAAGTACTATTAGTATTATTAGTAATAATATCAGTGACTAATGAGTCATTGATATTACTATTAATACTAAGTAATATTAATAACTAGTATTCATTACAAGTAATATTCATTACTATTAGTACTGATAGTAATATTACTATTAGTAATGCTACAATCACATTCAAATTGCTCTTCTCACAGCCACTCTGTGAGGTAAGTAGGGTAAGTATTGGTATCCCCAGTTTACAGTTGAGGAAACTAAGATTCAGAGAGGCCATACGACCTCTCTGGTCAGGCGGACCTAAGTGACAGAGCTGGACAAACTCAGGTCTTCTGGCTATAGTTCCAGTACTCTTCCCACTATACTATGTACCCTACTATACCTAGGCTAACTAGCTGTGTGACCGTGGGAAAGCCGTTAAGAATGATGGGAACCAAAGCCTGGAGCCCTGAGAAATCAGGGCAAAGACAGTGGACCACAGTAGTCTAGTTGCACTGGATCTCAGAAGCACTAAGGCTGGACAGACAGAAAGGTGTGTAGCTCCTGAACACTGACTGCCCAGCTGTCATTAAGGAGTCCTGCAAAGGAAGTCCTCTCCAGGACCAGGGTGGCTGGGTGCAGGGAAGGCTAATGCCCTGCCCCAGTTCTACCTGCTCTCTTCCCCTCCCCTTCCTAGGATGAAGCCTGCTGGTAGTGGCAATGAAGGTGCTCTCGATGCCTTAGATTTTGACCGGATGAAACAGGTAAGTGGCCTTTCCAGTCATCCCATCTCCACCCCAAAAAGAGAGGGAAGAAGAAACCTTGAAGGAGGGAGGGAAGGAAGGAAGGAAGGAAGGAAGGAAGGAAGGAAGGAAGGAAGGAAGGAAGGAAGGNGTGGACCACAGTAGTCTAGTTGCACTGGATCTCAGAAGCACTAAGGCTGGACAGACAGAAAGGTGTGTAGCTCCTGAACACTGACTGCCCAGCTGTCATTAAGGAGTCCTGCAAAGGAAGTCCTCCCCAGGACCAGGGTGGCTGGGTGCAGGGAAGGCTAATGCCCTGCCCCAGTTCTACCTGCTCTCTTCCCCTCCCCTTCCTAGGATGAAGCCTGCTGGTAGTGGCAATGAAGGTGCTCTCGATGCCTTAGATTTTGACCGGATGAAACAGGTAAGTGGCCTTTCCAGTCATCCCATCTCCACCCCAAAAAGAGAGGGAAGAAGAAACCTTGAAGGAGGGAGGGAAGGAAGGAAGGAAGGAAGGGAGGAAGGAAGGAAGGAAGGAAGGTGGGAGGGAGGGAGGGAGGGAGGGAGGGAGGAAGGAAGGAAGAGAGGGAGGGAGGGAGGCAAGGGGTCTCCTCTGTTCTACCCATCACCTACTATTGACAATCAGGCCCTGAGTTACTCACTACTCAGGAAGTAGGCAAAGGAGAAGAAAAAAGAGGCTCTTCCCATGGGGACAAAATGTTACCTCTGGTTCATAAATCATACAAACAACTTCTTACCACCAAACCATGAAATCCTCCCTATCCAGAGAATTTTCCTCTTCAACGTCCACTTAGTGATTCTCTTTTCTCTTTTAAACCTACCCTTAGAGTTGACATTAATTTGGTTTATTTTTGTAAGGGGAGGATTTGGGGGAAGAATAGCAGGGACAATCCCAAGTACCTTATAACCCCTAGGTTGTCCAGTCCTTCATAACCCCTAAAAGATCATTCTGGAGTACTATCAACTCCTTAGGGATGCCCTGGATGCCTTACCACCTAGAACTAACCTGGGTCTTTCATACCCCATAGAGATTTCTCTAGATCCTGAGCCTCACATCTTCAGATGAAGAAAACAAAACCCTCACTATCCCCAATGCCAAACCTTACTTGTTCTTCTGAGGAAGTAGAGGGGGCCAGAGGGATAGATGGCCATGCATTAATTCTGTTTTATTTTTCATTCCCATCTTACACAGGAAATACTGGAGGAAGTAGTCAGAGAACTACACAAAGTCAAAGAGGAGATCATTGATGGTAAGGACCCCAGGCAGGTCCTACTGAATAGAAATTGGGCCTCAGGTGAATAGGTTTGATCTGTTTCCTACAAAACCACGTGGCAGGGGGGGCAGCTAGGTAGCTCAGTGGAGTGAGAGTAGGCCTAGAGACAGGAGGTCCTAGGTTCAAACCCGGCCTCAGCCACTTCCCAGCTGTGTGACCCTGGGCAAGTCACTTGACCCCCATTGCCCACCCTTACCACTCTTCCACCTATGAGACAATACACCGAAGTACAAGGGTTAAAAAAAAAAAACATGGCAGGGTTTGGCCCAGAGTAGGAAGAAAAATAGACCTGAAGATCTCAGAGTCTTAAAACATAGAATGTTGAAAATGAATGGAGGGGGCAGCTGGGTAGCTCAGTGGATTGAGAGTCAGGCCTAGAGACTGGAGGTCCTGGGTTCAAATCTGACCTTAGACACTTCCCAGCTGTGTGACCCTGGGCAAGTCACTTGACCCCCATTGCCTAGCCCTTACCACTCTTCTGCCTTGGAGCCAATACACAGTACTGACTCCAAGACGGAAGGTAAGGGTTTAAAAAAAAAAATGAATGGAAAATTCTTAGTGATAAGGGATGGCTCTGTGGGATTGGGAAAAGGGAGGATTGCCAGGGAGGAAATCTGATAAATATATAAACAAAAATATCAATAAACATATATATGATATAACAGTATCTATAACCTACAATATGGATTGTATAGTAATATAGATTATATATATACACATAGTATATAATCTAATAATTATCCATATAGTATATTATTATACATATTCCTATATTCCTAAAAGAAATGAGACTTCAGAATCATAAAGCTGAAAGGAATTTTAGAACAGGGACCATCATAGGTGGAAAGAACCTTAGAATCATTTGAACCACAGAAAGTCAGACATGCTCATGAGACATAGAATGTTAGAGGTGGGAGGGATGTTAGAATCATAGAATATAGAAGGAAAAATGGAATGGAATGGAAAAGATCTTAGAGACCATCTCTCTCCTCCAGCTTCCTCATTTTATTGTTGAAGAGACTAAGAAATAAAGGAACTTGCCTAAGGTTTAATGAAGGAGGGGAGCAATCTAGCTGGGGAGGTGGACATATCAAAGAATACAGAACACCACCTGGCTGAGTTAAATAAGGACCCAAAGAGATTAATGATTTTAAGTACAAAGGGGAATATGAGGAAAGAAAATGTAGATACTAGAGCCAGAAGAGCATTAGAGGCTTCATCTAATATACCCCCTCATTTTACAGATAAGAAAACTGAGACCCAAAGTAAGAGTTTTGTGTAGAACAGGGATCGGCAATGTATGGCTCTCTAGCCATATCTGGCTCTACCTCCCGACTTGCCAGTCCAGGCAGAGCCCCAGGATGTGCCCCAGGGGGCCCTTCAGCCCCTGCCCCATATTCCAGCGCCTTCCGCCTCCATCTTCTTTTGGCTCTCACGACCAAAAAGGTTGCCGACTGTTGGTGTAGAGAGTATCAGAGCCAATTCCAAGCCAAGTCTTCCAGCTGCAAAAGCCAGTGCTTTATTATAGCCAGCAGAGATCAGGAAAGGCTACTTGGAAGAGGTGGTATTTGAACTGGGCAAACTATGGAATGTCAGAGTTCCAAAGTAACCATAGGGATCATCTAGTTTGACCCCCTCATTTTATGAATGAGAAAACTGAAGCCTAGAAGAAGGAGGTAATTGTCCCAAGGTCACATAATAAATCAATAACTAGAAAGAGCCCAGGTAGCCCTGTACCCCTCCAGGCCTGGACCTGTGCCTTTCCCCATATTGATTTCTTCATATCAACCTCAGTGAATCATACATCAGAAGACAAACTTGGTGGGAGAAAAAAAGCAAGAAAAAAAAAACAAGATCGACACAATTCATTATGAAAGCACATCCTATAGAAATCAGTTTAGGATGCAGAGTAGATATTTAATGAATGTTCACTGATTGATTGATTATAACATATCACTTAATTTTATCTATACCAAATCTGCTTTTATGGAGTAAAAAAAAAATGATCCAGGCTGCCAAGATTAAGACAAACCAGGATGGGCGCCAGCTGGGACTATCTAGCCAAGTCCTTCACTGCAAGGAAGTCTGTGAAATGAAGAGGATAAAAGAAAGCCCTCTCCTTGTCTCCTCCAGCACCTGTTTGCCCCTAGAGCTAGAGAAGCAGCTTATAGGAAGCTACATCCCTACCATAAGGAAAGGATGTTTGAGATGGGAGTCAGAATGACTTTTCTCTAGCCCTGGCTCTCCCCTTTCCTAGCTATGTGACTTAGAAGTCATGAGACAAAGTTTTTCCTTTGTAAAGTGAGGACAATAATTTCTGCCTTGCCTCCCTCATAAAGTGGAAGAACAATAGAGGTAGACTATACAGGGGCATCTTGGCAGCTCAGTAGCTAGATAGCCAGGCCTGATTGTCAGAGATGACTTGGGTTCATATTGGCCTCAGATACTTCTTAGCTGTGTGTGACCCTAGGCAAGTCACTTAACCCCCATTGCCTAGCCCTTACCGCTCTTCTGCCTTGGAACAGATACTTCAGCCCTCGCTAGTAGAAGGTAAGGGTTATTTAAAAACAACAACAGTAACAATTAGATAAATATGAGCTATTATTATTATTATTCAGTATTTTTTGTTTTGTTTTATTTTTTAGAAATAAGGAGAGGGTCATTTTAAGGTATTGGGGACAATAATCACCACTACTACAACTGTAGTTTATATAGAACTATGTGGGCCACATTAAAAAAAAAAAAAAAAAAGAAGAAGAAGAAATAGATAGTTTGGAGTGTCCCTTCTCTTTTCTTCCTCAGCTTCCTAGAACTCACTCAGTTCCTGGGCACACAAAGTAGAAGGAAGACAGGGGAAGTTATGTTTACTGGTTTTGCCCAGATATCAGATTCCAGTTCAGAGCTAATAAATAAAAAGTGGGGAGGGGGAGAGACAGAATCCAGGGAAAGAGCCTGTGTTCTTTCCTTCTCTGTCCTGCCCCACCTTGTCTCCCAGGGCCCCAGCTGGATTAACAACAGGTAAGAGGGTTGGTCTAGGTCCAGGGAGAAATCTGATGGTGTATTTAATAGGCCCAATAATTCTCTGGTCCTCTCCTGACTCTCTGAGTTTATTGTTGTTGTTGTTGTCGAGTCATTTCAATGCTGTCCAACTTCTCATGACCCCATTTGGGATCTGTCTTCTTTCCTTCCATCCTCCAACCTCCTTCCTTCCTTCCTTCCTTCCTTCCTTCTTTCCTTCTTTCCTTCCTTCCTTCCACCTCCCTCCTTCCTTTCCCTTTACTTTCCACTTTAGAATCAATACTGTGTATTGGTTCCAAGGCAGAAGAGTGGTAACATACAGCTAGAAAGTGTCTGAGATCACTTTTGAACCCAAATCCTCCTGTCTCTTGGTATCTACTTAGCCACCTAGATGCCTCCTCTCCTGGTTCTTCTTACTTCATCCTGAATCAGATCATGTGTCTTCTCTCATTTCCCTGGATTCCTTATTGTTTCTTTTTTTTAATTAAAAACAATTTTTTAAAAGTTAAAACCTTTACCTTCCATCTTAAAATCAATACTATGTGTTGGTTCCAAGGCAGACGAGTGGTAAGAGCTAATCAATGGGGGTTAAGTGACTTGTCTAGGGTCCCACAGCTAGGAAGCATCTAAGGCCAGATTTGAATCCAGGACCTCCTGTCTCTGGGCCTGGCTCTCTATCCACTAAGGCACCTAGCTGTCCCCTATTTAAGATTTCTTGGCAAAGATACTGGAGTAGTTTGCCATTCTCTTCTCCAGCTCATTTTAGATATGGATAAACTGAGGCAAACAAAGTTAAATGATTTGTCCAGAGTCACAGAGCGAGTAAATGTCTGAAGCTGGATTTGAACTTGAGTCTTCCTGACTCCAGGCCTGATGCTTGCTTTATCCACTGAGCCACCTAGCTGCCCTCTTAGGGTTCAGGGCGTTACAAAATGAGATCCCTCCTGATTCTCTCTAACAATGATAACAGCTAGCATTTATATAGAGCCTACTAGACTCTATTATACCCATTAGATATAATTTTCTCAACTATAAAACAAAAAGACTGGACTAGAAGATCTCTAAAACCTCTTCTAGCTATGAGCTTAGAGCTTATGATTCTGAAGTTCCTTCTAGCTCATATCTCTGTAACATCTTAAGATTTGCCAGGTATTTTTCCCTTAGTCACCCAGTGAGTAAGCAGTACACCTATTATTATCCCCATTTTACATATGAGGAGACCAAGACTCAGGTAATACTCTTTGCCCAGAGCCACAGAGCACACATCTGGATTCCAAACCCAGCATCCCTGCTCCTCCACCTCACTGAGCTCTCCCCTACCACCACGACTGAGACTCCTGGGTGCCAGCTTCTGAGACAATTTCTTCCTTTGTCCCTACAGCCATCAGGCAGGAGCTGAGCCGGATCAGCACGACATAGTGATGGGCCAGCCTCAAACTAGCCCCGGGGTTTCCAGCCTGGTCCAGGACTCTAGGAAGACCGAATCATCTCACAGGGCACCGAAGTGCTCGGAGGGCACTTCTCACCCTACCCCCACCCCCACCCTACCCTCTACTCCTTGGTCCAGAATCCCTTTTTATTAGCAGACTCAGCATACAGTGAAGCTTTGCTGTCTGAGATTCACTTCATTTAAAAAATCTTAACCTAAAGGAAAAAAAAATTTTAAAAAAGGATTTGAAATTCCTGGATTTTCTCTAGCCCACCTGACACTGCCCATTTGGTTGTTTGTTGCCTTTTTTTGTATTTTGTATTTGCTTATCTAAGTGTAGGATGTTTCTTTTTAGTGGTAGAGAGGACAGCAGGAACCATTTGCTTCCTAGGTGACAGAAGGGCCCTGGGGCCAGCCATCAGCAACTGAGGACCATCTACCAACAGTCAGGGGACAGTCGTCATGTGGGGGGGAGGGGGGAGCCCCACCGGGAAACACAAAGGCAGAGGCGCTTGGGGCATGGGATGAGTGGGTGGATTCCAGGGTCTCATAATATACAAACGGTACGTCAGTGCGCCACAGTGTCTGTGTTCATATGGGTAATAAACTGTTTACTGTCCACCCGGAGCTCTGGCTCTTGGCCTCTTGGATTTGTCTCATCAACCATCAAAACTGTCAGCTAATATAATGGCAATGTGTCCCGGCCCCTTTGACATGCCAGAACATTCTCCAGTCTGTTATTTCATCTCATCCTCACAAAGCTGCCACGATGGAGGCAAAGGAGTGCCCTTTCCGTTTTACAGATGAAAAGAGTGGGGTCCAGAGACAAAGAACATAAGATCTGAGAGTTAAAGAGGGCTTTAGTCAACCTCCAGAGTTATACCAACCCCCCTCATCTTCCAGGAAACAAGCCTGGGTTACACAGCCGAAAAGCATCAGAGTCAGGTCTGAAAACCGGGTCTCCTGATTCCAGAATCCAGAATTCTTTCCAGCCAGGAATTCTGCCTCTAAATTCACACAGAACCTCCAAAACAAACAACAAAAAACTTGATATTACAAACTAGAACTTAATGACTAACATTTAGAAATCACACTGTAATACACCATCACAGTGAGATAGATACAATTATCCCCATTTTACAAATGAGGAAATTGAGGCTCAGGTAGATAAGGCGATTTTCACAGGCATATATGTCCTCATTTCAGGGATTCTTAACCCTAAGGAATCAGTAGATAGATTTCAGTGGATCCTTGAACTTAGATAGGGAAAAAAGTACATCTTTATTTCAATATAATTGGTTTCCTTTGTAATCCTATTATACCCTGCATTTAGAAACAATATTCTGACAAAAGGTCCATAGACTTCATCACACAGCCAAAGAAGTCCATGACACCAAAAAAGGTTAAGAATATATGCTCTAGTGTGTTATTATCATCCCCACCTTGCAGATTAGAAGACTAAGATTCAGAAAAAAGAAGTAATTTGCCCATGGTCAACCAAACAGATTAGTGTAGTGTAGGAACTGGGATTTGATCCCAGCTCTCCTATCTCGAAGTCCAGCATTCTAAATCATAAAAAGGAGCCATTGGCTAGAAACAAAGATAATCAGAAGGTTTCCAAGGAGCAGAGCCATAAATAGGATGGAGCTCTTGGATCTTTGCCCCAAGATGTCAAATGGAGAAGACCATGACAACACCTGCCATCTTGTAACCGCCAGCAGTTAGCATGTATGTAACAGTCGTGTGTTGGGCTGAATTCTGTTCCTCCCCAACTCTGCCCCAGAGTAGCCATGGATAAGACAAAGTCTCAGTCCTACTCCCACTTATCCTCTGATTGGCACATAAAAGCTTCAAAGGTTGTGGGTTGTTTTTTTCACCCCAGTATCATGAAGGGAGTGGCTCTGAGGTTCATTCTGTCTTCCTTATCAGGACCTCTGGCAATGGGACCACTAAATATTACTTAGAAGGAGGTTCCTGCCAGTTACAGCTCCCTATAAAAGACTTATAAACCCAGATAAATGTTCCTCGTGATAAATGTGTCCTAAGGATGGAGCCCTTGTCACAGATGAAAGGCCAATGTGACCTAGAAAGAGATGGCCTTCCTATCCGTAGCCCACTGAGACAGCTAGATGGCACAGCAGATGTCTGGAGTCAGTAAAACCTGAGTTCAAGTCTGGCTTCGGATACTTGGTGACTATATGACCCTGGGAAAAGCAGTCTGCCTCAGTTTCCTCAACTATAAAATGGAAATCACAATAGCCTCTATCTTCTAGGGATTTGTAAGGATCAAGCAAGTTAATATTCGTAAAGTTGTTAGCACAATGCCTGGCATGTAGTAAGTCCTTAATAAATGTCTACTTCCTTCCTTCTTCCCTCTTTTCCTTCCGTCTCAGCTGGGTAGAGGCTCAAATTCTGCCTTTTCTTCATTGCTGGGATCCTTTAGGGTTTGATTCTATAGGAAAGAGTTGTTTGGGAAATATACCAAGCCTGAAAAGGGCCATCCAAGCAGTCACCCATCTCTCCTATTAAATTAAGAAAGATTCTTGGTAACTCTAATTACCTCTATCCCCAAACAGGAACTGCTTGGCATCTTCCTACTTTTGTAAGATTTAGATTAATATCAATAACTCCAAGTATTAATTTTATAAAGTTTATTAATAATCACTTGAAGTAGAAGAAATAAAATAGAAGTTCAAAACCTAATTTTCTAACTAAAGTAAGACCATGGGGAACATCTGGGTGGCTCAATGAATTGAGAGCCAAGCCCAGAAATAGGAGGCCTGGGTTCAAATCTGGCCTCAGACACTTCCTAGCTGTTTGACCCTGGGCAAGTCACTTGACCCCCATTGCCTAGGCCTTACTGCTCTTCTGCCTTAGAACCAGTACCCAGTATTGATTCTAAGACGGAAGGTAAGGGTTTATTAAAATAAATAAATAATAAATAAAGACCACGTGTGTAAATTCTCCTGCCCGGCTGAAAGCCAGCTTCAGCAGCCACATTCAAGGAAAGAGAGAGAGAGGCAGGGCCACACCAAAACTTTATCCTCCATAAGTACACACACAGTGTTCACACTCAGCATGAGCACACAAATGAGATCCTGGGTAAGAGAGTCCTGGGGAGCAAATTCTATCCACACACCTTCCCGAGTAATTCCCTTATTTAGAGTATTTATGTCCCTAGAACATACCAAAAAGTAGAATACCAAACTTGTTAGGAATCTTAGAAATCAATTGGTCCAACTCCCTCATTTTACAGATGGGGAAACTGAAGACTTAAGAAGGAGAGAAATAACTTGCCAAGGTAGGAATGGTATAGCCAACACTTGAATCCAAAATGCCTAAGCTCCTCTCCTGAAAAGAGCTCTTCTTTTTTGGAAGGTTTCAACTCAAAAGCTCTTTTGCTTTCATCATCATCATCATCATCATCATCACTGTAACATGTAAATGGCGTTTTAAGTTTTGCAAAGCTTTATTTTTATTTCATTTGATTATCACAACCCTGAAAAGCAGGTGCTATTATCTCCATTTTAAAGATAAGGGAACTGAGCCAAATAGGCCAAGATTTGCATAGGGCCACACAGTGAATAAATATCTGAGGCAAAATATGAACTCAAGTCTTCTTGAGTCCAAATGATGCTCTCTATTCCCTGTGCCTCAGGCTCCCTAGCACCCAACCCTCCTAATCTCTATTTGCCACCACCTCCAACACCACTCTTATTGAAAAGCTTCCTCTTCCTCAACTCTTGACTGTCAACAAGCTTTCCCAATGGAAACAGGGAAGTAAATAATGATAATACTACTCAAACATTTGTATAGCATCTCATTAGTTAAGATTACACCACTGGGATCATCTGTCTTTAAATCCAACGTTTTTTAAACTACTCATTCAAACTAAAGTGTCTACAGCTGAAGCCTCGGGCTTGTCAGTCTTGCCCCAGGGCATCAGAGCCTGAGAAAAATAGTAATTAAAGCCAAGAGTTAATAATGGTAGTATTCCCAACTTCGCTGGTGGCTGAGGTTAGAGCTTGAAGGAAAGGGAGAGAGGAAGGAGTTGGAGGGAGGAGATATACCTGTCATTATAACTTACCACCCTGACTCAGCATGAACCCTGCCCATTCTCCCTCTGGGCATGGAGGACCGTGAGAAGAGACTAAAGCCACCAGGCAGCCATGTTCTGGTAAATGTTTAACAACCAGCTCTTCAAAAACAAAGTCGTACTTTTAATTCAATCTGCCCTATTAAAATTTTCTCCATCACTTTTTTAAGTCTAGACAATCAGCAAAACAATCAATCAAGTCCTGATTTATAGAATTTGCTATTTTTTTTTAAACCCTTACCTTCCGTCTTAGAATCAATACTGGGTATTGGTTCTAAGGCAGAAGAGTGATAAGGGTTAGGCAATGAGGGTTAAGTGACTTGCCCAGAGTCACACAGCTAGGAAGTATCTGAGACCAGATTTGAACCCAGAACCAGAATCTCTGGGCCTGGCTCTCAATCCACTGAGCCTCCTAGCTGCCTCATTTGCTATTTTCTACAGCATAAATTCTCAAATTGAAAATTTAACCATTGGCTTTTGGTTTAATGCTACTTCCTGGCTTTGCTAGCTTTGATTATGTTGTTTCCACTGTGCCAGTTGCTCTGAGGGGCAAGGCAGCCTGAAGACACCAGACTCTATCATGGTGTTGATGACCTAGGAATGGGAAACAGAAAAGGGAAGTATATTTCTTTCATGGGACTATGGAGAGGGAAGAAAGACATCTAATCTAAAGAGATCTGTTCTGAAGGTTACTTTTCTCTGGGCTTCAAGACCTTTGTTATCCCCAGTATTTCCCAAAGAATAATTCCTATCTTAATACATTAGCTATATCAGAGGAAAGAAATCTATAAAAAAAAAAAGAGAGATTCGTGTTGTCACTAAAGACTTTGAAATAATAATTAGCTAATCTACATTTTTATGACAGGAGGTAATAGATAATTTTTATATACTCTGTGTGAGAGAGAAAGACAGAGAGAATTCTAAATAAGGAGAGCATCCAGGAGAAATTCCTCTGATCAGGAGATGGAATGTCTTGTTTGAGAAACATCAGAAAGGAGCAAGGAGGCCAATATCATTGAACTAGGGAGTGCCTAAAGGGAAGCAAAGTATAAGACTAGAACGGTAGGAAGGAACAAGATTATCAAGAACTTTAAAAAGTGAAACAGAGGGTTTTCTATTTTATTCTGGTGGTGAAAAGGAGCCATTCGACTTTATTGAGGTTGGGATGGTGATGGTTAGGTCTGTGCTTTTATGATGTCTTTGACAACTGAGTAATGGATGGGATAGAGAAGGAAAGAGATTTGGGACAGGGAGATCACCCAGAAGGCTACTGCAATAGTCCAGGCATGAGGTAATGAGAACATGCACCAAGACAGTGGCAGTAATGGAAAAGAAGACATATCTCCAAGGTGCTGTGAAGGTAGAATCAACAGAACTTGGCGGCACAAAGGATGTGGGGAGTGAGAGAATGGAGATGAACTAGGTTCCAAGCCATGGTGGCTAGTAGGATGATGGCACCATCATAGGGAAGTTAGGAAAAGGACGGTTTATAGAGCGAAGAGGAGCTAAGTTTGAGATGTGTTCAGTTGAAGATGTCTGTGGGATATCCAAGGTGAGATAACCAATAGTCATTGGAAATGTGAGACTGGACATCAGAACAGAGATTAGAGTTGAATAAATAAATCTCATCATATCAGCCTTGAGTTCTTGGCAACTGATGAAATCACCAAGCAAAACAGAATAGAGAGAAAAGAGGGCACAGGACAGAACCTTAAGGAAGATCCACAATTACTAGATAAGATCTGAATGATGTTCTAGCCAAATGGACCAAGAAGGAGCAGTCAGGTTGGAAGAGAACCAAGAGAGGATCTCAAAAACCTGGAGAGAAAAGACTTATCAAGAAGAAGATCAAAGGATGAGAGCTGAGAAAAGGCCATTAGAGGTATGTAAGAGCTGGTAAGAACCTTAGAATATGAAATGTTTGAACTGCAAGGGATCTTAAAAAATGAAGGTCAGGGCTGGAAAAGGTCTTAAACGTATCCAGTCCCTTCCTAATAAAAGGACCCACGTGCACAAACATTTCAGCCTTTGTTTAAGCACCTTCAAGTGACAGAAATCACAATATCCAAGATGCAATCTGTTCAACTGAGGGATAGCTCTAATTGCCTTTCTTACACTAAGCTGGAATATTAAACTGGACTTTCCACTCCCTACTCCAAGCAAATACAACTTCAATCCCCTTTTCACAGAACAACCAAACTCCTAAAGACTTAAATCAGGGACTTTTTGTCTCTCCCAAGTTTTCTCTTCTCTAAGCTCCCTAATTCCTTCAACTTACTGTCACAGGATAGGCTGTAGTATCTAAAGCAGTGAGGGAAAGTACACAGCAGCTATCTGAGGATTACTGGGTCTTCACAGGAGCACAGCCCATTTTGCATCCTCAGATAACTGCCTGGAACCTTGTTCTTGTGTTGAACCAGAGGAAGAGGAATAAGGGGCAGCTATGTGGCCGAGTGGATTAAGAGCCAAGACTGGAGGTCCTGGGTTCAAATTTGACCTCAAGATACTTCCTAGCTATATGACCCTGGGCGTGTCACTTAATCCCCATTGCCTAACCTTTACTGCATTTCTGCCGTGGGATCAATACACAGTTTTGATTCTAAGATGGAAAGTAAGGGGTTTTGGAGGGAAAAAAAAAAAAAAAGGAAAAGAATGATCCAACTGCATGTTCCTGATTCTGTCATGGCTCAACTGTCTGTCAATAACCACATCATCCAATTGCATTTGATGAGAAGGGGAAGAGATATGATCTCCTCCTGCTCTTAGATTTTTATGGTCCCATTAGTAATACATTTTTACACAGGACATTCCTCGTCTCCACCCCTATGCCAAGCTGGAATGTAGGGTAGGGGAAGAATCTAGAGCCAGAGAAGGATACAAAGACCATTGCTATTTAGTTTAGGTTGGAAACAAAGCCTCAAGGCCATCCTGGGTTCCCCCCACCCCTCTTATAAGCACATCCCACAGGCATTGAAAACCAAAGGTTTAATTATTTTATTTTAATTCCAGATAATTTTCAGAAACATAAGAGTTTCAGACAATTATTGCATTTGTTTCTCACAAGACAGAGCCCCACAGGCCAAAGTATCCTATACTTCATGGCTGGTGACCCTGTGAATGAGCTCCAGAGAATTTTTGGAAGTTGCTCTGAAAAGCACAAGTTGATATATATAAACATTAGACATATAAAATATCAAAGCTGGAAGGAAGCTTGGATTCATGGAATGTAGAATGTCAGAGTTATAAGGAGCCTTATTAAAGAGACGTAGAGAGGGGAATGGACTCATTCACAGTCCCCAGCATGTTAGTGACAGATCTGAGATTCAAACCCAGGCTCCTTGCCTCTGAGCACAATGACCTTTTATGACTGAGAACATTTCACCAGGAAGATTGGTACTAGAGGATTTCGGTCTCAAAGTGGTAGAAGCCAACCTTCCCGCCTCCCTATCCCAGCAGGACCCCAGCTGACCAGGGGTCAGATTCTTTCCAGGACAATCCCTCCCACATTTTGCTACTCTTTAACACGGCCCAGCAATGGACCCTTCTAAACAGTTGACAGGTCTTCAGATAAGGAGAGGTGCTTCCTCTGGTCTGGCAGCTGAAAGAGCCATAAATCATAACAGGCTATTTAGAATATCAGGAGAGAAGAAACAAATATCCTGAGAAATATCAGGAGAGAAGAAACAAAGCTTACAACTTCAAAGTTTAGAGAATTCGATCATCATAGAAAGGAAATGCCTAAGGCAGCCCTGGAACCCTACGAATAGAATGTCAGTGCTAAAAGGGACCTTAGAGATTATCTGTTTAATCACTTAATCTTACAAAATGGGGAAACTTGAGATCCAAAGAGGGGAAATGACTTTCAAGGTCACACAAAGTGCTGGTAACAGTGCAGGAACCCAAGTTCCTGCCTTTGAACCCAGAGCTCTTTCCATATCGTCTTGCTGGACTTACCATGATCCTTTCCAGGGTTCCCTCACAGAGAAACTGACTTATCAGGGGACTCAATTTGCAGGAGTGGGGGTACTCCAAGAAGTAGGCTGATGTCTATGATCACCCAGTCACCCAGAAGTTGCCTGGATGGAGCCACATCCACTAAGGGCCACACATCAGAGGTAAGGGAGTGGTATGAAATGAGCAGGCACAGAGCACCCTGACCCAAATATGTCTCTCGATTTTCCATTGAGTGCCTCTTATACTGCCATCGCAACGTCATACTGGGAGCAGCTAGATGGCCCAGTACATTGAGAGCCAGGCCTAGAGATGGGAGAACCTGGATTCAAATATGGTCTCAGACATATCACTTAACCCCAATTGCCTGGTCCTTACCACTCTTCTTCCCTGGAACCAATTCTTAGTATTAATTCTAAGACAGAATGTAAGGATTTAAAAAATAATATTAAATAACTTGATTCCTTGGGGTCTCAAAAAATGCCTCTATTCAAAGGAAGATACCCTCAGGAAGCAGAGTGATAAGGTAGAAAACACTGGCAAGAGATCTGGATTATTCTGGTACTAGATCTGCCAACAGAGTGAGTTTATTTCTGGTACTTTCTTGGTTTCAGTTTCCTCATCTGAAAAATGAGACCCAGATGATCTCTAAGTCCCACTCCCCACCTCCTTCCCCTCCAATGACTCTAATAACCTATATTGGATGAATCTAACATCTCTTCCAGCTCTAATCTTCTGCCCTAGAGACCAGCTGTGGCATGTGCTCAGAAACAAGCAGCCAAAAGGCAACGGGGAATGAAAATGCTGAAGAACCAGTTCCCCTGCATGGACCTAAACTAGTTTGAAACAGAAAAATATTAATAATCTGAGAAGTGTATAAGGAGCCCCACCTCCAAGGAAAGTTAATCATCTCCCTCCTTCTCCTCTCTGCTACCTTCAGGATGACAGATCACAGGATTTAGAGCTAGAAGGAATCTTAGAGCTCATCTAAGTCTAACTTTCTCAGACCAATTCCAGTCCAGAAAAGTGAATGGATTTGCCCAAGGTACAATAAGAGTAGCATCCAGATCCCCTGACTCAAAACCAAAATTCATCGCTGCTATGTCAGTACAAATGAAGAATTCCATCTTTCTGCTTTCCTGTTTCTCATGACTGAAGCAAAAAAATCCAGCAGGTCACGGCCCTTGGCCCCCTACTGAGAGTATAATGGGAGCTTCCTGGAGGCAGGACAGCCATAGGTGGGTTTTGCTGTTTCTGCTCTATTTAAATGAGGACATGTTCCAATATCTTGGCCATTTTCAAAAACCAACTCAGGTTCTCCGTTCATGTTGAAGACTTCTAGGCCAACGTTTTTTCCCTAGGCAATTTAGTTCTCCAAACTTGGTCCAAGTTGGCCCCAACAATTGAATGGAAGGCAGATTAGAAGGTTGTCAAGGCCTTCTTGTAGGTCCTCTTCACCCTGGAGGAAGGCCCCATGGAGTCATCGAAGACAAAGTCCCATAAAACTTGGACCCAGGAATGGTGCTGAGGGAGATTATCATAATACTCGGGAGCAATTTTCCGCACCTAGAAAGAAGAGAGAATCAGTCAGAGCCATCGAATGAGCGAGCACAAAGGAATCTAGAGACCATAGGATTTCAAGCTAAAAAGTCTTTTCTGATCATTGTTATTGTTATTGTCAGTCAAGGTGGCATCAATCTCATCCCAGATTAATGATTATAACATAATCCAGACCATCATTTTATTGATGAGACCCAAGGCCACACACAGCCAGTAGTACAAGTCTCCTGACTTTTATTCTGCTATCATTTCTGCTTCTGTCTCCCCCAACTGACTTCTGAGATATTCACGGTTTCTCAGGAGAACCTTTGTTTCCTCATCTATAAAATGGGGCAATGGCATAAGGGAAAAATGTTTAAAATCTTAAAGCACTCTAGAAATACCAACTGCTGTCATTATTATAGTTTACACTTTGAACTTCAATACAAGGGCACATCATGTATGAAAGGGAGACTTGGAGTGAACCATTCCTCCCTATGCCCAGGTCCCTAGTGCTGTCTGTCATTCAGTTGTTTTTCAGTTGTGTCTGACACTATAACACCATTAGGGTTTCTTGGCAAAGATACTGGAGTGGTTTGCTATTTCCTTCTGCAGCTTATCTTATAGACAAGGAACTGAGGCAAACAGTTAAGTGACTTGCCCTGAGTCACACAACTAATGTCTGAGGATGGATTGGAACTGATGAAGAAAAGTCTTCCTGATTCTAAGCTTCATACTCTATCTACTGTGCTGCCTAGCAGGCCCCTCATACCACTGAGGAAATAACAGATTCTAAAGCCAAAAGGCTATAAAGATGCTGTCCAGCCCCTTCCCTTTACCTGTCCAAGGTCTCATGGTTAGATGCCAACCAAGCTAGGGCTAGAACCCAGGTTCCTTAATTCCTAGTCCAAAGTCATCCAATGAAATGTGAGAATTTGTTTTTTTTATACTGGATTCAGTCCTATATATCAGAGAGCATTACTGTGTATTCCTGTGACTGGGATCTGGGTCAGAGACACCATCTCTGCTCCTTTTTACATTTTCTTTGTCCTTGAGATCTCAAAGGATGCCTTCCTTTTTAATAGAATCTAACCAAGAAATGAAGGTGACAAGGGCTCTTTTCCTGAGGAGGTGCAAAACCTTACCTGTCAATTTGGAAGAGCTGAGAGACTGATTGGCCATCTCTTAATTAGCCGTCACCAATTAAAGATGTTTTGGAATGTTCAAAGGAAGATAGGAAGGGTTAAATAATGAGCTTCCCCAAATGTATATATGCATATATTCCTGGGCCAGGAGTTTCTGTTTGCCTTATGATGGTTGAAAGAATCATTTGACCCCAATGAGGATGTCTTGATGAGTCAATTATTAAATTATTTAGTGCATAAGCAAAACACATGACTTTTAAAGGAGGATGGGATGGGTGGTTGGAATTTGAAAGAGGTCTTCAAGTATTTCAGAGTCTAGTCTATGAAATGAGGATTAGATTTGTCCTGCTTGGTCCTAGAGGGCAAAACAATGGGCAATGAGTAGAAGTGCAAAAAGATTTAATGTAACAGACAGAGCTATACCCAAAGTAGGATGGCCTGCCTTGGGACAAAGCAGGTTCTATCACTAGAAGTCATGGAAGCTGGGCTTCTCAAGGACAATGTAGAGAGAATTCCTGTTCAGAAATAGATTGGGCAGGATGACCTCTGAGGTCCATCTCACCTCTGAAATCCTAATTCTTTATGTACTTTACCTCAACCTACCTATCTCAAGGAAAAATGATTGATCTGCAACATTTGTTCACTTCTTACAGTCATTTCCAACTTTTCATGATCCCATTTTGGGTTTTCTTGGCAAAGATACTGGAGTGGCTTTCCATTTCCTTCTCCAGCTCATTTTTCAGAGGAGGAAACTGAGGCAGAGTTAAATAACTTACCCAAGGCCACACAGCTAATAAGCGTCTGACCATGTTTTTAAGGCCCTATTAGGGCCCATGTAGTAGAGCAGAATGAGCACTTTGTAGTCAGAGTGCTTCCTTGGGTTTAAATCCCACCTCTGATGATGGCCAACCTATACAACCTAGGACAAGTCACTTAATCTCCCTGGGCCTCAGTTTCCCCATATGTCACTTAAGGGGATTGGACTAGATGGCCTCTGAAATCCCTTCTAGCTCTAGCTCTAGCTCTGTAAGTCCATGGGCCCTCACCCAAGGGTTTTGTGCTTCAAGCTTGAACTCTGAATCAGAAAGGATTGGTATACTCATCCTTCCTTTTCTGTGCTTTTTAGAATCCAAGAGGCTGTTGCCGTTTCCTCCACCAATCAGTGTACAGAGTGATCTCCAAGGGAAGTGATATATCCAAGTGATCCCTAAGTCATTTACCCAAGCCTGACTCGGTAGCAACAAGAACCTTTAATTTGCATTGCATTTAGTGTATTCTATTGTCATATGGGGACAGCTGGGTGGCAAAGCAGATAGAGTGAATAAAATGAGCTGGAGAAGAAAATGGCAGACCATTCCCAGTATCTTTCCTCAGAAAAAAAACAAAGGCGGTCACAAACAGGCAGACATTACAGAAAATGACTAAACAACACTTCCGAGGGTTCTCAGTCACGCACAGGAATGGCCAGACCTTAAACACCATTTCCCTTCTTTCATGCCCATTTCACTCCTTCCTTTTATCTAAATTTTCTCAAATGGCCAGAATTCCTAATTATGGGATTAATAATCTGACTACTCGTCAAGGATATTATAGAGTGTGGAAGGGGCAAGCTGTGTAGGACCTTCGGCAAGTCATTTTACATCTAGGGGCCTCAAGCTCCTCATCAGTAAAATGAAAGGACCTTTGAGGTGCCTTTCCAGCTTAAAATCCAGAATGGTAGCTAAACTCCCTTTAACTAAGAACATTTTGCAAAACCATTGCAGATTTAAGCCTCTCCCAATCTTACCCTCCCTGGGAGGATTCCCAAGAGCTACCTTTTCTCCCTGGCCACAGGGGAAAATGGGAATGAGGTCCAGGAGTCAAGGATAGAATCAGGATCCAAAAGTTCACTTGTTCCTTCCTGTGGCTCTAATCTTTTCTGTGCTTTCACCACATGTGTCTCAGTAGAGGAACCAAAGCAGCTCCCTGGAGTCATTGCTCCTGTCTTAGGGAGCTAACTTTTTATTGGACGGCTGGAATTAAACTCAGCTGGAAGGGAATTTGAAAGGAAAATTCTGCGTTCTATAGAACACAGAATTTCCTAACTACTGGAAGGAGACTTAAGAGTTCATCTAAAGCCACACAGTAGTCATCTTGGTTAGGACTCTCCCTTCCCTCCCACTTTAGCATTTCCCTTAGGGCTAGTCACAGAATAATAAATATTTCACAGATAAAAGAAAATCTATGAGCTGGAAACAAAAAACAAACTGCTTAAGACCAACTTCCTCGTTTTGCAGATGAGGACACTGGAGTCCAAAGAAGGGAATGTGACTCTCCCAAAACATTAGGCAAAATTTCTTACCTATCCTTATAAATGAGATGGAGAGATTAGGGTTGGATGATGCTAGAGCATCAGAGAGCAGACTCTCAGGGTTGCAAGGAATCCTAGAGGCTTAGTTTATTCATAGGAAAAGCTGATTCTAGTAGTCCCTACCTTGGCAGGACTCCTTCCCCACTTTATAATGTCCTTGACAAATAGTCAGATTACTAATTCCATAATTAGGAATTCTGGCCATTTGAGAAAATTCAGATAAAACGAAGATGGAATGAGATAGGCATGCTTTCATGGAGCAGCATCTAAAGTCTGATCATTCCTGTGTATGACTGAGAACAGCAGTCACTAAAGCTGAGAAGGATGAGGAACTGGGAGAACATGGAAGGAGGCAGGGTTTGAGGTGAAGAAAACTGTGAGCCAGGAACTAAATTTATTGAGTTGGAGGAAGAGTGAGCTGGCACCATTAGTGAAAAGAGTAAGAATCTGTACTTGGGGTGCAATGAACTTCTAAGGGAGAAAGGTAGCTGTTGAGTGATGGAGGATAAAAAGTGTCAACAATGTGCAAACCAACTCTTCTTCCTTGCCCTATATGTCAGGAATGAAGAGAAAGAAGGCAGTCTTTAGAAGTGTGAACCAGGTGACAACTAGGTGGCTCAGTGGGTTGAGAGACAGGTCAAGAGACAGGAGGTCCTGGGTTCAAATGTGGCCTCAGACACTTCCTAGCTGTGTGACCTTGGGCAAGTCATTTAACTCCCATTGCCTAGCCCCCCCTCTTCTGCCTTAGAACTGATACTTAGTATCAGTTTGGGGGTTTGGGGTTTTTTTTTAAAGTATGCACCAGAAGAAAGTAGACAAACTGAAAATGGGATTGATAATTACAAAGGAAGATTCCACAGGGCACAGTGAAAAAAAGAAACCAGAAGAAAATGAAAGCCTGGGAATGGCAGAGATTTCATTTATTCCTGGGAGAAGCTAATGCTAGCTCACTTCCTTCTTCCTGAGAGTTATGCCTCCCTGAATGCTGGCCCAGATGACTAAGGAATTTTGTCTGTAAAATCACATTGCTGACTAGTTGGGCTTGCAGTCCACAAATCTTTTTTAAATAAATCATTGTTTGGTCAAACCTCCTCATCTTGTTCTTATAACATTTTTTTAATCCAATTGTAAGATTTTACATTTATCCTTTGTTAATTTGATCTTATTAGATATACCTCCATGCACAATCTAGCCTCTGATAATCCTGGATCCTGACTCTATCATCCATTGTGTTAACTATCCATCCCACCTTGATGTCTGCCACCTGCAAATTGGATGATGCTGTTTTGGCATTTACCCAAGTCTAGGTATGTTCCATCTGGTCAATATCCTTTGTAAAATATGATGCCCACAAGTGAAGCCCAATACTCCAAATTCAATCTGATCAAGTCAGAGGACTTCTTCTGAACTAACAATTTCATCAATCTGAACTCTAGATTTTTATTAGCACAAGCTAAGATTACATTCATTTTTCTGGCTGCCACATTGCCCTGTTGATTCAGCATGCATTTTTCAGGCCACTAAAATCCCTATCTTCTTCATATAAGCTCTATCATCCAACCATGGTGGGGTTGGAACTGGTAGAATGAATGCTAATAGCTCAATGTCCACCTGGAAAGAAAACACTAGCTAGAAAACACCAAAGGTTAGATATTCAAGATTTTTATCAATGACTTAGATAAAGGCATAAATGGTCCAAAGCTAAAATGGGTAACTAATGTATTAGATGACAGAATTGTGAGCAAAAAAAAAAAAAAAAAGATTTAAATCCGTTAAAACTGATTTACAGTTTTTTAAAAATCAATAAGGTGTGGGAGGTGTTAGATGATACCTTGTTGTGGATGTTATAGAGGACATTCTAGTAGGTGTTGGCATAAATTACTTTTAAGATCTCTTGGGATACTAAGATTCTATGAGTACAAGATGGCAAAGACATGTCCACAAGTAAGTTTAGAATAATTATTATTACTACTTAATACTAATGACTCAATGTCATTAATTAATACTAATGACTCAATGTCAGCATGAAGAGAAACTTCTAGAACCTACTACAGTTCTGTCGCCTCTTTGGGACTTTCCTGCCCAAGCTATGAATTTTTAATCATGTATCACTATTCTTGGAAATCCCCACCCCAGCCTCATCTAGAGGAGGGGTGGGGAGCAGAATGTCCTGGTAATCCACAGGCTTGATAATAAAACCAGTCTGCCCAGGACTATAGTCTGCATTCTAGCTTGTCATCCATCTCTGATGGCTCCAGGATGGTAAATGAGGGCCCTGAAATGAGCTAATTTGGGGAAATTGGCACTAAGTCAACTAACCACTCTTTCTCTCTCCTAGACCCAGATTACATTCTCTAACCAAAGGAGTTCCTAAGGGTTCTGCCCAGAGCCCTCTTCTCTTCTCCCTTCCCTGGTGATCTCATCAGCTCCCATGGATTTAATTACCATCTCTATGCTGATAATTCTCAAATCTACTTTTCCGGCCCCAGACTCTGCTGATCTCCAATCTCCCATCACCAACTGCCTTTCAGATATCTCAAACTAGATGTCAAGTAGATATCTTAAACTCAATAATTCCAAAATGGAACTTATTGTCTTTCTCCTTAAAATTTCCCCCTCTCTTGTTGATCAGTCATTTCAGCCTCCTCCAAGTCTTCATAACCTCATTTGGGGTTTTGTTTGCCAAAGATACTAGAATGATTTGACATTTCCTTCTTTAGCTCATTTTATAGATGAGCAACTGAGGCAAACAATGTTGTGACTTGCCCAGAATTAGAGAGTTAGTGTCAGATGCCAGACTTGAACTTGGGAAGATGAGTCTTTTTGTCTTCAGGCCAGGCACTCTAGCCAAGAGCCACCTCTTACCTTCTCTATTACAACAGAGAATGACACCATATTCCCAGTCCCTCAGGCTTGAAATCTAGGAATCATCCTACATTCCTCACTATCTCTTACCCCTCATACCTTTGCTACATCTCTCAACTATAAAGGGAATCAATGAAAAAAAAAATGTGAAGGAAAGTGGCCCAGCAGTACTAGATCTCAAACTGTATTACAAAGCAGTAATCATCAAAACAATCTGGTACTAAGAAATAAAGTGATCAATGGAATAGATTAGTTACAAAATACCAGTAATAAATGACCATAGTCATTAGTGCTTGATAAATCAAAAGTTCCAAGCTTTTAGGACAAAAATTCAACTATTTAACAAAATATGTTGGAAAATTTGGAAAATGATATGGCAGAGACTGTGGATAGACCATTTCACACTATATTCCAAGATAAGATTAATATGGGTATATGATTTAGACATGAAGCATGATACCAAAAGCAAATTGGAGGATCATGAAATTATTTACATTTATGTTATATTTATGGAGAAGAGAAGAATTTATTGCCAAATGAGGAATAAAGAGGATGTAACATGGAAAATTTTGATTACATTAAATTGGAAAAACGGTTTTGTACAAATAAAACCAATGCAACCAAAATCAGAAGAAGGAAAGCAGAAAGTGGGAGAAATTTTTTTTTACAAATATCTCGGACAAAGGTTTTATTTCTCATAAATATAAGGAACCAAGTCAAATTTATAAAAATATGTCATTCTCCAATGAATAAGTTTGATTAAAAGATATGAAGGGGCAGTTTTAGATAAAGAAATCAAAAACATCTATAGTCATATGAAAAAATACTCTAAATTACTATTGATTAGAGAAATGTAAATTAAAACAAGTCTAAGGTACCACCTCACACTTATCAGATTGGCTATTTTGACAGAAAAAGAAAATTGTGAATATTGGAGAGGATGCAGGAAAATTGGAGCACTAACGCATTGTTGGCTGAGTTGAGGTCTAATCCAACCATTCTGGAGATTGAATTTTTTAAAAGGTGGGGGAGGGGAAGAATCTATTTGTAGCACCTATATTGGTGGTAGCAAAGAACTGGAAATTGAGGGATTTCTATCAATTGGAGAATGGTTGAACAAGTTGTGGTATATGATTGTGCTATAAGAAATGACAAGTAGAATGATGTTGGAAAAAACTGAAAAGGCTTATGTGAACTGACACAAAGTGAAGTGAGCAGAACCAAAAGAACATTGTACACAACGACAGGAATATTTTTTGATGAACAACTGTGAATGACCTAGTTCTTCTCAGCAATTCAGTGATCAAAGACAATCCTAGAAACATGATAAAAAATGCCAAATGTCTCCAGAGAAAGAATTGATGGAGTCTGAACGCAGACTAAAATATATCCTATTTCACTTTCTTCCTTCCTTTTTTTTTGATTGAGATCTCTTTTACAAAATAACCAATATGAAAAAATGTTTTACATGATTGCACATGTAAAATCTACATCAGATTGCTATCCATCTCAGGGAAAGGGAAGGGGATGGAGGAAATGAGGACGGAAGAGTAAGAAGAAGATATTGTAGAACTCAAATTTTTTAAATGAATGTTTAAAAATTTGTTTTTACCTTTAATTGGAGGAAAATGAAATATATTTTTTTAATCATTTCTTTTGAATAAGGCTGTGAAGACTAATTGGTCCTAAGACTTACAGCTGACTACCAAAGACTTCATTTTAAAGCTCAGACCTAAGAGCCAAAAGTCCTGGTTCTACTTCTTACTAAGCTATTAATTTCTTGTATGACCTTGAGCAAGTTTCCTCTTTTTCTGGGCCTTCTTCATCTGTAAAATGGGGCTAGCAGTCACTACCCTGTTATGCCGCCACAGGACTCTTGTGAAGATGAAATGAGATAGGACCTATAAAAGTGTGAACCCGAAGGATAAATTATTCTTGCAATTACCATCATGTTATTTTGTCTATTTATATCCTTTTTGTGAACTGCTAGAGGCATCAGGATGGTGAGGGCTTGCCATCTTGGAAGACTAATCTTAAATATCTGAATTTAAACCAGCCACCAAACAAAAATGATAAATATCATAGATCTCTAAAAGAAATTTCTGCTCTGGGAGATAAGGAGAGAAATATATGCCAGTGGCTTCAGTTGTTCCAGAGATTGGCCCTCATCCCAGTACTCTGTTCCTTAAAGTACAGATGTTTACATGAGAAGGCTTTGTACATTTACCCAGCTAACCCTGCCAAAAAATTTTCTAGAAATTTCTCCCCACTCCTACCCAACTTAAAACTCCACCCTGTAAACAAACAAAAGATCCACAGTCTTCAGCTGAGCAAGTCAGAAAGGAAGCTTTCAAATGTGGCTAAGCTTTGGTTGAGTTTGAAGCCCAGCTCCATAGGCTGGAAATTATACCTTAGTATATAAAGCATCCTATCAGTCTGGGACAGGTAGTGGGAAGGAGAAGGTGGGAAAGAGAGGGAGAATCATCAGAAAGGAGAAGTGCTACTGTTAAAATAAGCGACATCCTCTTCTCAGACAAGTTGGGCTTGTCTGAGAGTCAAGCAATACAGAGGGATGGAGTATCATTACCCATCTCCCAATTACCTGTAAGAATCTCAGAACCATAGAACATGGAATGTGAGAACTAGAAGGTACCAAACCACAGTGTAGGGTATTTCTTTTCTGCCCATGGGTTCTCTTTTCCTATAAGAAAGTGAGATTACATACAAATTCCATAAATTTCCTCAGCTTCATATCAGAGAAGAAGAGAATTATAGGGCTTGGCTCTGAGGTACCTAGAAGCAGGATGGTTCAGTGGAAAAAACATTGGGGTCAACTCACAACTCTGCCACTTATAATAACACTTTAGGACGTTAGCATTTTATAGCAGATTGCCTAATGGAGGGTTTATTAAAAGACATACTTAAGATGCATTGGAACAGTGGGAAAGTTTAGAAGAGTGATCTCATAAACAGTGTTGGAACTTTTCCAAAGAATCTCCTTGTTTTCTTTCCTTGAGAATCAGGGAAGCCTTCATTTAGCTGACCACAAAGCTATCTATTAGATATATAGCTTAGACAGCACAAAATCATATTGAATGAATTTCTAATTCTGAAACCTAGCGTTGCCCAGGATTAAACCAATATTCAAAGAATCAAGGCTCACAGAAACTATGGAAGGTCAACCTATAATTTCTAAACTAAACTTGGTAGAGCACAGTACACTATAAGTTCTCATTGCCTAGTAAATTAATCTGTTGATGAAGACACCTAATTCCCCAATTTTAATCTTTGGTACAGCTATTTAACTTGTCTATGTAGAGAGTTACTGACCTGAAGTCAGGAAAACTCATCTTCCTGAGTTCAAATCTGGCCTCAGATACTTATAGCTATGTGATCCTGGACAAGTCACTTAACCCTGTTAGCCTCAGTTTCTCATCTGTAAAATGAACTGGAGAAGGAAATGGCAAACTACTCTAATAAGAAAGAAAACCCTAAAAGGGGACAGACACAATAAGTCAAATTCAAATGAAAATAACTAAACAACAAACACCTTAGTTTTCTCATCTGTAAAATGAGAAAGTTAAACTAGATGGTCTCTGAGGACCCTTCTAGTTCTAAAGCCAACAGCCATTTTTGTCAGTTAGCAGCAGCTTAGTTGTGTATTCTGGTCTCCCTAACCTGGGCCTGTCTCTCTTTCAACCCAGTGTGTATACCCACATTTAGATTATATTTTAACATCCCTGGTGCCCATCTTTTTACACTTCCAAAGTGTAGAGATAGAGTTTCTCTCATACTCCTGTTTCTTATTTAAAGAAGAATATCTCTTTCCCTCTCTCTTTTTCACCTTCCCTCACTCCCAAGGGATTCAAAAACTCTTTTTTCTGCCTAACCAACCCAGGTCAACAAGACCAGGATTTTTATTATTCTGCTTTATTCCCAGAGGTCCTTTCAGTTCAGTTTGGGTATTCCCTATCTGTTCGTGTGTTCTCCCTCCCATGAACTTTATGGTCTCTGCAGGTCCATTTTGGGCAAAGACCTTCTCTTCCTGGCTGACTTTTGGGATTTACTATTAGAGGTTTTTAAAGCTGAGACTATGTGAAAGGTAGGTAGTTATTTGGTTGAGCTGATTTTCATTTGAATGACTAATGGTCAGTGCCCTTGTCCATGTGCTAAAATGGTTCTAACATGATCATGTCATTTATTTTAATCTATTTTTAATAAATTTATGCTTTGGGGAGCAGCTAAGTGGTTCGGTGGATTGAGAGTCAGGCCTGGAGATGGAAGGTCCTGGGTTCAAATCTGGCCTCACACCCTAATTGTATGACCCTGGGCAAGTCACTTAATCCCCATTGCTTAAGCCTTACCACTCTTCTGCCTTGGAACCAGTACACAGTATTGATTCTAAGATGAAAGGTAAAAAGTTTTTCGAAAAGCTGTGCTTCTGTTTTCAAAAATAGACCTGTGAGAGGAGGTACAATTGGTAACAAATGGCCAAAAGATTTGAAGAAATTTGTAAAAGAAATATATCCATGAGAAGAAACATAGCAAAGGTCTTTGCCTTTCTAATGTAGGTTTACCTATCTAAAATGTAGATAAGCACACTTGAGTCACCTACTTATAAGGCCATTTGTGAGGGAAATGCTTGAAATCTCCTGAGAAAGGGTGGTAGTTGGGGAGAGGGTCCCAGCTGCATCAGCCAAACAGTCCATACACACTGGGCATGGATCACTTCTTGGCCATTTGGCTAAGATCAAGTGTAAGCCCACATCTCCAGTCTGGAAACTAGAAACAACAGGCCTGGCTCCCAGCACAATCTCCACAGCTGACATGAGGCAGGGCAGGACCCCAAGGAACCTACAACAAATCCAGTTCCAAGCTGACGAAAAAGCATGGGACTCAAATAAAGGAAAATTGGAGGTGGAGGGAAAAGAGGAAGGGAAACACAGAAAGAGATGGCCTCTAAAAATAATGAGCCTGGGGGGCAGCTGGATAGCTCAGTGGATTGAGAGTCAGGCCTAGAGACGGGAGGTTCTAGGTTCAAATCCGGCCTCAGCCACTTCCCAGCTGTGTGACCCTGGGCAAGTCACTTGACCCCCATTGCCCACCCTTACCACTCTTCCACCTATGAGACAATACACTGAAAGTTAAGGGTTTAAAAAAATAATAATGAGCCTGAAGGGGTTCAAGTGAAAGTTGGATGACTGTCCATTAGGAATGTTTAGGGGGAGTTTAGTTATTGGGTGATGTAGAAACTACTGAAGTGCCTTCCAGCTCTCCGGTTCTGTAATTTTATAAAGGATGGACAGAGAATTCATAGAGGAGGAGAGATTTAGAGCTGGGATAAGAAATGAAGAACCTGAGACCCAGAAGGAGGGGAAGCCACTTAGCCAAAGTCACAGAGGTAATAAGAGAGCTGAGACTAGCAATCAGAGGATTTAGAGCTAGAGGCAATCTTAGATATTATCCACTCCAAACCAATCATTTTACAGGGGAGGAAACTCATACCCCAAAGAGATCAAAGACAGGGGGGAAAGTCTTACTTATACAAAATATTTATAGCAAAATCTTTTTGTGGTGGCTGGAACTGGAAACGGAAGGAATGTCTCTCAGTTGAGGAATGGCTGAACAAGTTATGGTTTATGATTGCAATGCCATACTATCATGCAATGCCAAACAGGATGATCACAAAAAACTTGGAAAGACTTATATGACATGATGCAAAGTAAAGTGAGCAGAACCAGGAGAACGTTGTGCCCAATAACAGCAATAATATACAACAATCAACTGTGAAAAACTTAGTTATTCTCAGCAATGCAAAGATCTAAGACAACTCCAAGGAACTCATGCCACAGAAGGAAGCAGTGGCATCTGAGTACAGATTGAAGCAAAGCATTCTTCACTTTATTCCCTTCATGAATTTTTCTCTAGTATAAGTGACATGTGTCTTCTTTCACAACATGACAAAAACAGAAATATATATTGCGTGATTGCACATGTCTATATCATATTACCTGCCATCTTGGAGAGGGGGGAGGGTGGGAAGGAGAGAAAGAATTTAGATTGCAAAATGTCAGAAAAGGATTATTAAAATTATAATTGTGGGTGGAAAAAAATTTTTAAACAACGGATAAAACCGAGGGCCAGGGGAAAAAAAAAAGTAGCTCTAAATAAATAGAAGAGGCAGAATTAGAACTCTGGGCTTATGTCTCTGAATCCAGTGTTCTTGCTACTATTCTATGCCTTAGGAAAATTTTGTGAGGAAAAGGGAAGCACTAAGAGAAGCCAACCACAACAACCCTTAAATTAAGGGCACCAGGACTAGAATCAGGAAGACCTGAGGTCAAATCCAGCCTCAATCAGACATTTCCTAGCTGTGGGGCCCTGGGCAAGTCGCTTAACCCCAAATGGCTGGTCCTTATTGCTCTTCTGCCTTGGACCTGATAGTATCAATTTTAAGACAGAAAGTAAAGGTTGAAAATAAATAAGTAATAAATACTTATTGATTTACCAAGGTCAGTTTAATTCAGATTAGGTCCTGCTTGAAGGACTCCTCACTTCATTTGTCCCCAAATAAATGTTAGGAAGCTTTTCCTTACATCTAATTGAGAGAGTAATGATAATAATAATAATAATAATAATAATAATAATAACTAGCATTTCTATAGCACTTTGGGGTTAGCAAAGCAATTTACAATGTTGTCTCATTCAATTCCCACAACAATCGTGAAAAAGGTACTATTATTATCTCCATTTTACAGATGAGGAAATTGAGGCTAAGCAACTTGTTCAGAGTTACATAGCAGATAAGTGTTTTGGGGCAAGATTTACACTCTTGTCTTCCTGACTCCAAGCCCAGCACTCTGTTCACTGTGCCACTCAGATGGCAAAACTAAAGATAATTTTGGTATGTAAAAATATATTAGGGCATCAGAGAAAAGCAAAAAAAATGCCACTGGAGGTCCCTGAGGGAAGGTTGGCTTGGAGGTGTCAGAGATAGTCAGTGAATGATGGTGGGAAGAGAGATCTGAGGGGACTTTATGGAATCTGCATGGGGCTTTAAAGATGGGTTAATTATTATTTAATAAGTTAAGAGGAAGGAGAAAGGACAATCTAAGTAAGCATAGATAATATGGTGAGCAAAGCTATAAATGCTAACAAGGGTAGGGCATAGAGAAAAGTCCAGTTTGGCTGAAATATAGATTATGTGGGAGATCAGACCCAGCATTGGCAGTGAAGCCATAACTTTCTGATGTTGGTAAAATGAAACTGGCAGCTTGACATTAAAATGTGCCACAGTTTTGATATACTTGTCTTAAGATTCAAACAAAACACTTGTAAACACCAGTGGGAAGAGTCTAGATCCTCAGAGGCTTATGGCATGAGTTGCTGTTTTCCCATGAATCTCCTGGCACTGTTATCCTGAACCATGGTTATCCTTATTTTATTGCCATAATCAGTGACTAATTCAGTGGTAACATCTTAACAAATTTTATAGCCAACCATTTTCAGATCATAAATAAGAATTCTAAAATCATACACAAGAATGGATTTTAACTTGCTGAATGTAAAGATTGCACTTCAAGTCATAGTTGTAGTATAGAGAGAGGGGGTCATATAGTTAGTAAATGCTTATTATACAAATTTAGATGCTAACTCTGCATCGTTGTGCATATTCTGATTTTAATCCAATAAAAAGTTGAACTTTTCTTTGTTGCTCTCACTTGTAGCCTAATATTAGGTGAAAGGAATAGAAATTGCTTTGTAAAAAAATCCCTGGTGTGACTTTCCCCTCACAAGTGAAATGGGAGAATCTTAAGTTTCTATCTTAATACCTAGTACCTATAAGCGGTTTCGTAGAAATACACTAATGACTTTTTTTAGTGGCGAACCACCAGTTGGCATCCATTTGGATAAAAGCGAGGCTGGAACTGGAGCTGAAAATTCCACATTTGCCACCAACTAGCTGTGTGACCTTGTATAAGTTCATGGCTTCTCCCTGTGGGAAAGCAAGTGGGATATACCGGATAATCTTTTAAGAATCTAGATAGTTCTCACTGATAAGCAGAGCCACTGGTGGTAAAGGATTTGAGTCTTATCATAGGATGCTATCAAAGCTAGGGGAGTTGTTTCTACAGTTTATTCTCCAGTCTTTTAGCTTTCTGTAATAGCCCAATTCAGTTTGATTTTAGAAACAATTTATGAAGCGTCTATTCTGTGTACCTCATAAGGCTGAAAATTGGACATGGCATGGGGCCAAAGACATAGCTTGGAGAGAGAGAAAAATGATGAACTTTCCCCTTGACTAGGTGGGGCTAGCCTCCTGACTTATTCAGTCATTCACTCACTGGCACTCCTAATGTACCACATACCTCCCATAGGACCCCCTCAAAGGTGACAGGTACCAAAGCTGGCCAACAGGTTTCAGGTTCCTCAGAAGAGTAACCCTGCCCAGGCTTAATGAGTAACTCACTTGTCCTCAGAAGGGCCAGGCTGAAACCTGGGCTACTCTAAAGGGGGTAGGAGGTTAGGGGAGACACTTGGAGAAGGACAGGGTTCCTGAAGAGAGAAGGCAGCTTCAGAAAACATGCAAATAAAAGCAATTGCGGTCTGGTGTAAAGTTCTCAGGTGCACCATGGAAAAAGGAAAGAGTGAGAGGGGAATCCATGAGAAATCTGCCAAAATGCTTCTCCCCCACCACCACCCCCATCCAAATTTGTTCTCTCAGCTCCAAGCTGGCCAACAAGTCTCAGAATAGGCAAGCGGTGAAAGAATTCTTGGTTTGGGAACCAGGCTGAAACACCTGGGTTTGAGTCCTGTTTGCTACAGGATCTTGAGAAAATCATTTCTCCACTCGGAGTCTCTGTCTCTTCATCTTTAAAACACAGAAAATACATGGAATAGTAGGGAGAGAGCTATTAGAGCCTGCTTCCAGCCCAGACCCTGCAAATATCAATGAGGAGAGCAGCCCCTTATGGAAAAAAGGTCCAGGTTAGCTCGATGGCTCAGCGAATAGAGAACTCCTGGAGATGGGAAGTCCTGGGTTCTGATCTGGACTCAGACACTTCCTAACTGTGTGACTCTGGGAAAGTCACTTAACCCCAATTGCCAAACCCTTGCCACTCTTCTGCCATAGAACAGATAGTATCAATTCTAAGAAAGAAGGTAAGGGTTTTGTTGTTGTTAGTTTGTTTTTTGTTGTTGTTTTTAAGAAAGAAAACAAGAGAGGTACACCATGGCCAACTGCCATTTGCAGGCAAATAATTCCAATAACTCTAGGAGTAGAAACACTTCATCCCAAACCACTGGCCTCCTTTCCAGCTCAGCCCTCCTCCTTGCCTGCCACCTTGGGCCTCCCCCAGAGAAGCAAACAACCACTGAAAAACCCAGAAAAAAAAAAAATTCTTACCACCAAAGTTCTTGGCAATCTCAAATCATAAGATTTTATCAGTGGAAATGACATCAAAGAAGCATTATCAGGGCAGCTGGGTAATTCAGTGGTTTGAGAGCCAGGCTTAAGTGGAGATATCCTCAAATCTAACTTCAGACCTTTCCTAGCTGTATGACCCTGGGAAAGTCTCTTAACCCCCATTGCCTAGCCCCAATACTTAGTATTGATTCTAAGACGGAAGGTAAGGGCTTAAAAAAAAGAAACATTATCATCTGCTCTGCCATTGTACCATAAGAACCATGGGACCTTTCCATCTGACTTAACAGCTGAAAGCTCTACTATCTGTTGTTTCTTCCTTATTAGTATGGGAGTTCCTGGAATACCTGGATCATCCTTCTCCTTTGGTATTTGTATCCCCTAGCATTTAGCACTGTGCCTGGCACCCAGCCAGTGCTGAATCGGTGTTCTTTAATTCATTCATTGTTGGTATTTGTTGAGATTTTCAAGAAGTTTTTTAAATTAAAAAAAAATTGACATGGAAATTTTAAAAATCGCTTTGACACTTGAGGAGCCGTGATTTCTATCAATGTGCTTAGTAGATGATCTTAATGAGTTGCTGAGCTAAAAAAAATTCATCCCTAGGTGGTCTACCTTCTGGTGATGAGTCTCTCTGCCTGAAAATAAAAAATAATTGATAAGCTAATTCATAAGTAAAACTGGGCCCTTACTATGTCTGCTCTCATCCTCTTCAAATTTGTTATCAGAGGTGGCTCAGTGGATAGAGTTAGCCCAACAGACAGAGGTCCTGGGTTCAAACCTGACTTAGCTGTGTGACCCTGGGCAAGCCCTTTTAAATTGCCTAGCCTTTACTGTTCTTCTGCCTTGGAACTGATATGTAGCATAATTTTTAAGGTAGCAGGTAAAGGTTAAAAAAAAAAAAACTGTTAGCATAGCATGAAGATGACCAGATGTTTCAAAGGCAGCAGAGCAGAGCTCTGGAACTGAAGAAAAGTGAGTTCAAATTCTGCCTCTGCTCCAATCTAGGATGGCATAACATTGGGCAAGTCACACAACCTCTTGGTTTCCCCATCTGTAAAATCAAGACACTGAACAAGATGACTGATGGCTAAAGTTCCTTCCAGCTCTCAACCTAATGCCATCAAGGCACTGAGGACCAAAAGGAAGAAAATTAGATGCCCTGCCACAGAAAATGTTAGACACTGGGATTGAACTCAGTCTGGTCATACAGTCTCTCCATACACACACACACACACACACACACACACACACACACCTACTACTACCCTGATTCAGGTCCTCAGTACCTTTTTCTGGGTCTATTATATTCCTACTCAGTTTCCCAGTCTTTTAGCATTCCTCCTTACAACCCATTATTATTGATGTTTGGTCCTTCCAATCCTGTCAGTTTCTTCATGACCCCATTTCATGTTTTCTTGGCAAAGATACTGGAGTGGTTGGCCATTCCCTTCTCCAGCTCATTTACAGAGGAGAAAAACAGGTTTGAAAGACTCATTTGCCATTCCTTTCTCCAGCTCATTTTACAGATGGGGAAACTGAGGCAAACAGGGGTAAATGATTTGCCCTGGGTCAGACAGCTAGTAAGTGTCTGAGGTTGGAATTGAACTCTGATCCTTCTGACTTCAGCCCTTGCATCCTATCCACTGCACCAGGTAAGTGGCCTTCCCCTAGCCCACACCGTTGTTCCAAACCATTCTTGGCAGTGTTAAAATCTCTGGAAAGCATAAACCTGAACATAATCTGTCCCCTGCTCACAAACCTTCAGGGATTTCCTATTGCTTCTAAGATAATATATAAATGTTTTAGCCTGGCATCTCCATAAGTCTTTCCTTTTAACCTTTCTTTCAGCTGGCACTCATTCATGAACCCTAGAGGCAATTCAGGGTCACAATGGATAGAGCACTAGTTCTCAAGTCAGGGAGATCTGAGTTCAAATGTGGCCCCAGATATTATATGGTCCTAGGCAAATCAGTCTACCTCTGTCTTGCCTCAATTTCCTTCCCTGTAAAATAGGGATCATAATAGTGCCTACCTCATAAGGGATATGGTAAGAGTCAAAGGAGAGATTTGTAAATTTGCTTAATAAGTGTTTGTTATTCCCCACTCCTCCATGCTCTTAACAAACTAGACAACTAGCTATACCCCTTTAACATAGGTATTCTCCTGCCTCTCTCCATTCAGTCAGCTACAAAGGTATTCCCCTCATCTCTGTCTCTTGAGATCTTTCTCTTCCTGTGAGGCCTCTTGTCTTAATTTTAATTTTTTTCTTTAAATGTTTATTTTTTATTTTTATTTTTTATTAGATATTATTTATTTAGATAAATAATCTATATAGATATAGATAAAAGAGAAAGAAATCTTTATTTCTTCATTTTCTTAATTCCCCCAACTCCCATGCTCTCTTCTTTCTCTAAAATTTCCAATTCCTTAATTACTTTGCAAGTATCTCTCCTTTGGAACTATCACATTGTACTTTGCATTGTAGATCACAGATTTACATATGGCAGGGACTGTAAAGATTATGCTGTTCAGTTTCCTCATTTTTCAGATAAAGAAATGGAGGACCAGAGGATTTAATTGACTTGGAAGGAGCAATATAGCCAGGATGTGAAACCAGGTTTTTCCACATCAAATCTAGCAATATTGCTTGTTTGCATATATACTATATTCTCTTATTTGATTACGATCAGAAACATAGAGACTATGTCTTGAGAGGAAGTATGCTGTCGTGAAAAATGGGCAGAATTGGCATGTGGCCTCCTACAAAGGCCACTCCAGAGTAAGGGGAAGAGCAGATTAAAAAGTAGTTGAAGGAGACAGCTGGGTAGCTCAGTGGATTGAGAGCCAGGCCTAGAGACGGGAGGTCCTGAGTTCAAATCTGACCTCTGATACTTTCCAGCTGTGTGACCCTGGGCAAGTTACTTGACCCCCATTGCCTAGCCCTTATCACTCTTCTGCCTTGGAGCCAATACATAGTATTGATTCCAAGATGGAAGGTATGGGTTAAAAAAAAAAGTAGTTGGAAAAAAAGGTGGGGAGGAGGCAGCTAGGTAATGCAGTGGATAGCGAGCCAGGCCTGGAATCCAGAGGTTCTAGGTTTAAATCTGGTCTCAGAAACTTCCTAGCTGTATGACCTTGGGCAGGTTGCTTAACCTTGAATGCCTAACCCTTACTGTCCTTTCACCTTCTTTTAAGACAGAAGATAAGGGTTTTGTTTTTTAAATGTAACTGGGAAATAGTTAATAAAAGAAATAAAAATACAATGCAATATTAATCATGTTAATCTGTGATTTTCTAAGTCAATATGGGATGGCAGGAATCCATTTCTATCTGAGTTAAACACCACTGGACTCAGTACTAAAAGGATTTAGAATTTAAAGGATTTGAGTTAAAAGAACATAGCCTTAGCTCAGTGGATTGAGAGTCAGGCCTAGAGATGGGAGGTCCTAGGTTCAAATCCGGCCTCAGACACTTCCCAGCTGTGTGACCCTGGGCAAGTCACTTGACCCCCATTGCCTACCCTTGCCACTCTTCCACCAAGGAGCCAATACACAGAAGTTAGCCTACCTCAGACACTAGCAGTATGACCCCGAGCAAATTATTTAATCATTCTAAACCTCATTGGTAAAATAAGGAGGATGGATTAGATGATCATCAGAAGACTTTGGTTCAAATATTGATTCTAAGACATAGAGCTTGCCCATGGGCAAGTCACTTAATCCTTCTGAGACTCAATTTTCACATCTGTGAAATGAGGAAAATAACTAGCTATCTCAATGGGAAATTAGAAAGAAAGTACCAGGATGACTCAGTGGACAGAGAGCCAGAACTAGAGACTCAAATCTGGCCTCAGACACTTCCTAGCTGTGTGACCCTGGGCAAGTCACTTAACCCCCATTGCCTAGCCCTTACCACTCTTCTACCTTGGAACCCATACACAGTATTGATCCTAAGGTAAAAGGTAAGGGTTTTTTGTTTTTTTTAATTTCCTTATAAATCTTAAAGTACTATGTAAATATGTTATGATTACTAGCCTTTTAAAAAAAAAATTAACTTGGGGAATTCCTGGTGCGAATGCTCCTTTCACTGATACAGATCAGCAGTTCAACTCTAACATATAGTCTTAGAATTACTATTATGATACGTCATTATATATAGTATATAACATATACTGTGTTACTTTAATATAGTTGTATGCTATAATGATCTTAAGGGTTGGCATAGTTATTACAAATAATATTGGCGCTCTAGTCATAATTATTCCTAGATTCGCAGAATCCGTCTCCGAAATTTTTGTTGAAGTGAGCCGAGTCGGTCCCCTACCCATCCCCGGCACTAAATGCCCCACCTACCATGGGCAGCTTGAGACCCGAGATACTGGGGAAGTCATGGTGCTCCATGTGGTAGCCCACATTAAAGGTTATCCAGTTGAGGGGCCCATAGTAGGAATAGGTCTCATAGCCCTTCAGGAACAGATAGTGCTCAGCAATGAAGTGGCCAGAAATGGGGTGAAGTCCTGTACAGAGGATAGTGCCTACAATAAAATACACAATTGGCTTCACCCCCCACAACGTATAGACCGTAACGTTGACGGCAAGCTGGATTAGTACATTGAAGACCTCCATCTGTGTAATAGCCAGGCGGTTTACAATGAATGGTCGCAGGGCATAAAAGAATGGTTGCAGGAAAAGCCAGAGGAGCTTCCTCATTGGGGTGCAGAAGAACCAACACTCGAAGTCTGTGGGGATGTCCACATCGAGTTTGTCACCAGCCAGGTAGCGGTGGTGATCAACATGATACTTCTTGAAGGAAGCGGAGTATGGCACACCAATAGGGAGGTTGGCGAAGACTGCAAACCAGCGGTTCCAATGAATAAATTTGTTGCCAAAGGCCACGTTATGAGAGATGTCGTGGATGGCCAGAGTCAAGGAGTGGTTCACACAGCCCCCAAAGGCATAGGCCCAGAACAAGAGCCACTGCCAAGACAAGTCTTTGACCAGGTAACCAGCGCAGAACTGGGTCAGCACCATGCAGGACACAATCCATTTCAAGTGTGGATCTGGGCCCATTAGGGATTTGATGGCTGGATACTTAGCTAAAGGGGAAGACAGAGAAACATTTTTCAAAGCAAGAAGAATCAATTCATTTCACCTGGTGAGTAGAGGGGTTTTAGGGTGAGCACCCAAGCACAGAGCAAATTTATTATTTTGTTCCCTAGGTATGCTACGCTCATTTGGCCCGTAAAGCAAGAGAACATTAGAAATAGTAACGATCTGAGAATCACAGAACCATCCATTCAAATATTTGTGCCTACTGAAGTGGTTCTCCAATTTACACTCTTCTGTGTGCTTTATAATACAACAACATTGGCCTAATTGATATTCCTCACAGATGACATGCTGTCTCCCAACTCCAGGCCATTTTACCAGCTGTCTCTCCATGCCTAGAATGTTCTTCCTCATCGCTTTCGCCTCCCTAGCTTCCTTCATGGCTCAGATCAAATCTCACCTTCTGCAGGAGGACTTTCCAGACCTCTAACAAGGTTATTGCCTTCCCTCTGAGTATGTATATATCTATACAAACACACAAATATGTATATACATATGCACAGTTATAGATAGAAATAGATGGTTACACAGATAGATAGATAGACATAGATGGGCAGAGAAAGATATATGGGTGGACAGATAGACAAACATAGATGGACAGAGAGATAGACAGATGACAGATGGATAGATAGACTGAGATGGACAGACAGATAGGTAGAGATAGATAGGCATAGGTGGAGAGAGGTAGATAGATATATAGATAGACATAGAAAGATATATAGATATAGAAGGATAAATGGACACAATGATAGAGATAGATAGACAGACAGACAGATGAACAGAGATACATAGACAGACAGAGAAAGACAGAAAGATAGACATAGATGGACAGACAGATAGGTAGATATAAGATAGACATAAAGATGGACAGATGGACATAGTTAGACAATCAGAAAGATAGACATAGATAGACAGATACATAGATATATAGATAATATAGTATTTAAAAAAATTTTTTTGTTGTCTTCTCTATTGGAATGTGAGCTCCTTGAGGGCAGAGATTGTAGTTTTACCTTTCTTCATATCCTCAGCCCTTAGGATAGTGGTAGGCATATAATAAGTTCTCAATAAATACTTGTTGACTGATTCCTTCCTTCCTTCCTTCCTTCCTTTCTCTTTCTTTCTTTCTTTCTCCCTCTCTCCCTCCCTCCCTTCCTTTCTTCCTTCCTTCCTTCCTTTCTTCCTTCCTTTCTTTCTTCCTTTCTTTCTTTCCTTCCTTCCTTCTTTTTCTCTTTTCTTCCCCCTCTCTCTCTCCCTCCCTCTCTTCCTTCCTTCCTACTTTCTTTCTTTCTTTCTTTGACAGTCCAAAGTCTGACTTGTTTTGAGATCAATATGTACAGTTAATAAGCAAGTTTTGTTTGTTTTGCAAATATTATTCTTAGTATATCTACTAGATTTATATTAAACTAGATATTTAGAAAGTTTCTTTTATTTGCAACAACATATCATCAAAGGTTTTGCCCCAGCCAAACACTCCCGTATTATGATGCTAGGATTATCTGTATGCATTTTATTCCTCTCTGAGGTGATTAGTTCCTTGAGGGTGGAGACTATAATCTCTCCACTTGGCTCTTATCATACTGAAGAGTGATTCTCCAAGAACTGGCTTAGATGCAAAGTACACACTTACCAAGGTTGAAGGGAGTGTTTTTGGCCAATCTAGGTTGAGAGCCCATGTCTCCTGACCCTGGCCAACATGCTTTCCACTATTCTCCACTGCCTTGCATTATATAATCTTATTTTTGTCTTTGTTATGGCTTATACTCCCTACTAGATGGTAAGTTCCTTGAAGACAAGGATCATGTTTTATTTTGCTTTGTACATCCCACAGTACCAAAGACAGTACAGAGCTCTGCTATATAGGACATGCCTTATACATAATTGTGGATAACTACAGAATATATGTATATGTGTGTGTGTGTGTGTATAGAGTGAGAGAGTGAGAGTGAGAGAGATGATAACATGTATTATGTAAACATACATTGTAATATAAATAAAATAGAAAAATATGTGTGTATATATATTTTTTAATATAAAATAAAAGTTTAAACATGTTTCAAACCTTCATTCTGCCCATACTTCTTACCTTCAAGACATGCTAGAATGTTAGATCACAAAACAGAATCCTTATGAGCATGTGCTTGTGTAAAATAGAAAAATGTCAAATCCTAGGATGCTCAACCAATCACAGAACTTATCCTCAAGCCACTAGGGCAGTCTCTGGTGTTTCAAGTCCTTATAAATCTTATTCACAACATTTCCATTGGAATCTTCCTCCTCCTCCTCCTCCTCATATAGTATATGTGTGTATATATATTCAATATATATTCACATATATACATTATATAGTATGTATGTATATATAAACACATCATAGTACATATAGTGTATGTGTGCAGATAAATAAAATGAACTAAGCAGATGAATATAATACAATACAATATTTTGTAATACAAATTTACAATCCAGGTTTTAGTTCCTATAAATCAAGGAACAAAAGGTTGAATCAGCATCCAAATAATCTGTTGCCTATTCTACTTTTCTAGTAGAAGTTCTTCCTTCCAAAGAGAAGTCATCTCCCTGTAACTTGCCCCTCTTGCTCCGTGTTCTTCTCCCTAAGAGCAAGTAGAACAAAGCTAATCCCTCTTCCACACAAGAGCACTTCAAATGTTTACAGGCATTTGTCACAGCCCCATTAAATCCTTTCTTCTCTAGCTAAACATTCCAAATTTCTTAATTATCCTAGTTAAACTCATTATCTATAGATACTCTCTCTTTCTGGGTCCCTACTCTCTGTCTATGTCTCTCTGTCTCTGTCTCTCTGTCTCTCTTTCTGTCTCTGTCTCTCTCTCTCTCTCTCTGTCTCTCTGTCTCTGTCTCTCTCTGTCTCTCTCTGTCTCTGTCTCTCTCTGTCTCTGTCTCTCTCTCTCTCTCTCTCTCTCTCTCTCTCTCTCTCTCTCTCTCTCTTTCTCTCTCTCTCTCTCTCTTTAAGAGTTTAGCTCAAATGTCCTGTAATGTCCTTTTCAATTCTGAGATTCTATAATTCTAAAGCCCCTTTTAACTTGAACATTCTAAGAAATCAGAAGAGAGCAAGTGCAATGGGTGAATTTTGGTGCAAGAAAGAAATGTCTGTCGTTTGACAAAGTCTCTCATACCATCCATGACAATATTCAGTCAGCAGCTGAATTAGCACAGTTAAGTACGCTCAGAAATGATTAAGTGATCAAAACGAAGGACTAATTTTTTTTTAAATGCTTACCTTCTAGTTTAGAACCAATACTAAGTATTGGTCCCAAGGCAGAAGAAGCGTGTAAGGGCTAAGCAATGGGGAGTAAGTGACTTGTCCAGGATCACTAGGAAATGTCTGAGGTCAAATTTGAATTCAAGACCTCCCATCTTTAGGCCTGGCTCTCTATCCTCTGAGCCACTTAGCTGCCCCTGCAAGGACTAGTTTTTGATGGAGTTGATCTAAAGTGGGATCCCTAAAGGAAATGCCTATATTATCCTGTTAACCCACATTATTCTTTTTTTTTTTTTTTTAACAAAGGCTCAGATAAGAGCTTCTGCAATCTGCAGATGACAAAATGCTGGAAGAGAAAACAAGCATGTTGGGGCAGAATAGAGCCATAAGATTCATATAACAGGATGAAATGAAAGCAGGATAAAAGTCAAGTCCTACACTTGAGTTAAGAAAAAAATCAGCTGCACCTTTGTAAGATGAGAGGGGCAAAGACCATGGTCCCTGTGGAAAAAACGTCTGAGGGGTTTTGTAGCCTGCAAACTCAACATTAGTCAACTCTATATGAAAAAACCCTCCAAAAAAAAGTATTAATAATATCTAAAGCCACAAGAATAGAGGCACAACATCCAAAGCAAAGGAGGTAATAGTCCTGTTGTATTCTATCGAAATAGATAATATCTGGAGTAACAAATTCAGTTATGGACCCAATATTTTAGGAAGGACAATGCCAGACTGAAACCCACCATTAGAGTGTGACCAGAATAATACGAAGACTGAAAACCATGTGATACTAAGACTAGTCAAACAAATAAGAGACAGAGAACTTGGAAAAAAAGAAGACAGAAAGACCAGGAACAGATGGGACTTTCAAATAGCTGAAAAGCTATCACCTAGAAGGGAGATTAGACTTGTTTTCCATCTCCCCAAAGAGCAAAGGGTGTGTGTTATAGAGAGGCAAATTTCATTTTGGCTTTACATGAATATTCTCTCACAATATGTCCAATATGAAAATGTGTTTTGCATGATCTGATACATGTACTACCCAGATCAAATTGCTTACCATCTCAAGGAGGGTGGAGGGGAAAGGAGAGAGGAAGCAATTTGGATCTTATAATTTTGGAAAACGTATTTTTAAATTATTACATGCAATAAAAGATTAAACAAAGATGCAGATTTCAGCCAGCTATAAAGAAAATCCCTTAGCACAATTAGAGCTATCCAAAAGTCAAATGGGCTGTGTGGGGAAATAGTGGATCCCTCCTCCATCCAAGGAGGCTGAATGACTCCCTGTTGAGGACAGTAGAGAGGAAATTTCTGTGGATAAACTGGAAGCCTTCTGAGTTTCCTTCCAACACTGGGTTTCTGTCATTCTAAGAATTTGGAAAATGATTTTAAAATGCTATACAACCTCCTTCCATTTTCTGAGGTGAGAGACTGGATGCAGACAATTTCATATACTGCTAGATGCATTGCATTTTTTCTTTAATAAGAAATGGCTTGCTGTGTCTTGGGGCTAGGGGAGGAATTTTTGTTTGTTTGTTTTTTTAATTAAAAAAATTTAATCCTTACCTTCCATCTTAGAATCAATACTAAGTATTGGTTCCAAGGCAGAAGAGTGGTAAGGGCTGGGCTATGGAGGTTAAGTGACTTGCCCAGGGTCACACAGGGTTATCCCCCCCATCTCTAGGCCTGGCTCTCCACCCACTAAACTACCTAGCTGCTCTCTAGAGGAATATATTTTGAAATAAAAGTGTTCTTCCTGGAGAAGAGTGTATACAGTAATAGAATATTGTACTACAACCAACTATGAAGGATTAAGCTATTATTAACAAAGCAAGGTTCCAAAATAGCCCCAAGAGACTCATGATTAAAAAAAAAAAAAAACCTCTATCCACGGCCAAAGAAGGAACTGTTGGAATCTGACTGCAGATCAAAGCATTCCATCCTTCATTTTATTTCCCTCATGGTTTTTTTTATTATATATACGACAGGTGCCTTCAGTCAGGACCTGGAGAATATGGAAATATGCATTCCTTGAAATTACTGATATAACCTCTATCAAACTAATTTATTTCTTTGGGGAGGGGGAGATGGAGGGAGAGGAAGAATCTGAGTTGCAAAATTGTCAAAAATTGTTTCTACATGCAATTGAAAAAATAAAATTCAATCAAAAATAAATGTGTTCTTGGGGCAGCTGGGTAGCTTAGTGGATTGAGAGCCAGGCCTAGAGACAGGAGGTCCTAGGTTCAAATCCGGCCTCAGACACTTCCCAGCTGTGTGACCCTGGGCAAGTCACTTGACCCCCATTGCCTACCCTTACCACTCTTCTACCTATAAGTCAATACACAGAAGTTAAGGGTTTAAAAATTAAAAAAAAATTAGTAAAAATAAATAAATAAATAAATATGTTCTTAAGGGATACCAATAAAAATTTTATTAAAAAATTAAACCCTGAGCAAAAGTGAGGAAGAGACAGTTATTGTCATTATTGAACTTTGACTCATGTTTTAGGGTTCCTTGGGTTTCATGGCTTCCCTGCCAACCATTTCCACAATTTCTCATCTACTCCATCTTGCCCTAAGTCAATGACACTGTGTTATTTAAAATCACTTGGGATACTTGGAACTACATTTCCCGTGATCCCCAATGGGTTTCCTATTTTGGATTACGTATTCAAGGTGAGGGACTGTTTTAAATAGGGGGGAAGTGACTTTGAACTTCCTCTTTAGCTACCTGAGTGCCCGAAGATAGGAAAGGTAAAATGGCTGAGGCGGCAGTTTAAATACTTACAGGCGCGGTCTTATATATATGTATTTTACCAGCATGGCCATGGCTTTAATTAAAATATTAATTTTTATATTTATATCAGTCTTTATCATTTTTAATCGTAACAACACCCAAACAGGCAAGATGGAACAGACAAAGAGAGGAACACAAGATAGAACAAGAAACATAGATAAAAGTGTATCCACCAAGTTCATACAAATATATGTATATTTGGCTATTCCACATCACTTCTAAGTGCTCCAGCACTCTCCATCATTGGTCCCAAGCTCTAGTCTCCTCACAAGAACTCCCTATTGGCCTTTTGAAGCCAATATCCAGGAGGCATCTCAACCTTAACATGTTCATAACAGAACTTAGCATTTTCCCCCAGAAAACCCATCCCTCTTCCAAGATTTTTTATTTCTATCAAGGACAACACAACCTTTCTACCCATACAATTTGACAGCTTCAAAAGTCATCCTTGATTCTTTACTCTCCAATTTATATCCAAAAAATTTCCACATTCACAAGACCTCTCACCTCTGTCCCTTTCACTCCATTTATCAACTCTTGACTGAACTATTACGATAGCTTCCTAATTCGTCTCTCTGCCTCAAGTTTCTTCTTTTCTAATTCATCCCTTACACAACTTCTGAAATGATATTCCTAAAGTACCGGTATGTCCACATCACTTCCCTGCTCACTAAACTCCAATACAGGCTCCCCTTTACCCCAGGAACAAGCCCGTGTCCTCTTATGACATTTAAAACCTCTACGACAACTCTAACCTACTGTTCCAGACCTATCACAAGGGATTACTCTCCTGGAGGCACTCTCTGGACTAGTTAAACTCACCTTGCTGTTCCTCAAACATTATATTCCATCTCCTGGCACCCTGCCTTGAATAAATTCTCCTCACCTCTGCCTCTTAGAACCTCTAACATGCCTCAAAGCTCTGCTCCAACAGATCTTTCCTCATCCTCCTTCCCCCTCCCACCACACACACAAAAAATATCTCCTTTATTTTGTATACTTATAATACATACACTAGAAAAGGAAATAGCCAACCACTCCAGTGTCTTTGCCAAGAAAACCCCAAATGGGGTCACAAAGAATCAGACACAATGAAAACCACGGAACAGCAACAGTATGTACATATCGTCCCCTCCTATAAAATACACACTCCTACATCAGAGACTTTCCTCTTGTCTTTGTATCTCCGGTGCCTGGCACCTAGCAGGAGCTTAATAAATGCTTCTTCACTGAAAGATAAAATAAATTTTAGCACGTGTTAACAGCTTCTAACAAGGTAGAAGCAAATTTTCCCTTGGAAAGAAGCCAAAGGCTATTGAACTTTCTAATGTTAAAAGAATGAGAGCTAGGGAAACACCCAAGGTCAGCAAACCTCAGAGAGGCTGAGCAGGTGTGCTCTAGTTAGTGGTGAAGTGGAAAAATGGCCAACGATATTGAATACAAATGGACACACACCTACTATTAATGATCCCCAACTCAGAGGGAAAACACAGCAAAACAAAAAGCTCTGGCCCCTTTGGCAAGGACTCAGAACACGGAAGGATTAGCCTTCCCAACCCAAGCTGGCAAAGTATATTCCCAGGGGCCCTGGTCATGACTGTTTCCTACCTTTTCAAGTACAAGTAATAATCATTCTCCCATAAAGCCATCTCAAGATAGACTAATCTCTCCAATCCCACTTCCACCAGAAGGCTCTTAGAGAGTGAAGATTCTCTATATCTAGCTAGGGGGTTTTCATCCTGGTACCCTTGAACCCCCGAGGCCCATAGATAGAGTTCAAGGAGTCCATGGACCCCTTTTAAGCCCTTACCTTCCGTTAAGATTGATCTTAAAATCAATCTATAAAATTATTTTTTTACAAAATATTTTGTTACAAAAAAATTTATTTTTTGCTAATAACTGAACTTTATCATTCTCTCCACTTATAATTATATGCAACAAAAATACTATTCTGAGAGGGGATCACTAGACTTCACCAGGGTGCCAGAGCAACCAATAGGTAAAGCATTGGCTTGAGACTGGAAGACCTGAGATCAAATCTGGTCTCAGATACTTACTAGCTGTATGATCCTGGGCAAGTCACTTAACCTCTGTCTGACTCAGTTTCCCAAATTGAAAAATGGGATCATAATAGCACCTACCTCCCAAGGCTGCTGAGAGGATCAAATGAGATAATATTTTCAAAACACTTAGCTCAGTGCCTGGCACTTAGTAGGAGCTTATTCCCTCCTCTCCCCCCTTCCATGACACAAAAAAGGTTAAGAATCTCTGATGTAGCCCAAGCCACTCCCTGCCTAGTCACCCCATGCCACCCTCTACTCCTCTTCTCTGGGAAGAGTTAATCAAACTAATACTTCATTTTCTAGAAAGGATAGCAGTCAGTCATCTTATACCTCCACCCATCATTCTCATGGCTTCCCAGACCAAAACATTCCTTCCTGGACAGTCCCCACCCCATTTAAGCTCTTTCTGGGTTTGCTGAGATGGTCTTGCTTTTCGTATTTATATGCCCTGTACTTAATACAATGCCTGCATAGACTAAGTACTTAATAACTGCTTTTTCATTAATTTTTTTCAAGTTCCTCAAAAATCTTTAAGAAAAATGTAGATGGGGCAGCTGGGTGGTTCAGTGGATAAAAAGCCAGGCCTGGAGATGGGAGGACCTGGTTCAAATCTGGCCTCAGACACTTTCTAGCTGTGTGACTAGGCAAGTCACTTAACCCTGATTGCCTAACCTTTGCCATTCTTCTGTCTTAGAACTAATACTAAGACAGAAGGTAAGGCTTAAAAAAAATACATCAACTATGTGCTAAACCCAGTAGATTTAAAAAAAAAAAAAAAGGCAAAAACAGTCCTTGCCCTCAAGGAGCTCACAATCTAATGGAGGAGACAATTGAATCTAAGGAGGAAATAATGGAAAGAAAATTGCCTTCAGAGTAGGGAGAGCTGGATTCAAATTCTGAATCCAACTACTAGTGTGAAGAATTTGAGATATTTAGCCTGAAGGAGAGAAGGGGGTATGGAGACACCTGAAGTAGAAAGACAGACTTCATAGTAATGGTCATCATGCTTCATTCAGTGTGGAATAGGCACGAGACTTCTGTTTCCCCCATTGCTCCTAGTTCTGCCCTTTGGGTCCAAAGTGCCAAAGAGACAACTTGAGTTTAATGTCAGAAATAGCTTCCTTACAATATTCAATACAACTATTCAAAAGTGGAAACAGGCTGCCTTAGGAAGTGACAAGCTGGATGGCCATCATCGGTTGGACTTGTTACAGAAAAGATTCTTTTTCAGGTAAAGGTTGGATCGCAAAACATTGAGGTGCCTTTCCAACTCTTGAGTCAAGTTGACAAGCATTTATTAAATGCTTACTATGTGCTAGGCATTGTGTTAAGCACTGGGATATCTAAGAAGGGGGGGAGGGGGGAGTATTTGCTTTTATGGGCCACACAGTGTAAAATTCTGTGATTTACAAATGTAAAAATCTCTGATTCTGACCATGAATAGACCAATGTCTCAGTTTCTTTCTTTTTTCTTTTTTAAATAATCATTACCTTTTGTCTTAGAACTGTTACTAAGTATCAGTTCCAAGGCAGAAGAGGGGTACAGTATCATTAGCAATAATCACAGCACCATGAAACATTTGGAAGACTCTTAATGGGGGAATTTTTTTCTTTGTTTCTAGCTACAAGTGGCTTCTCTTTATTTAGTTGTTGTTGCTTTTCTTTGAACCCCCAATAGTAGGCACTTCATAAATGCTTGTGGAATTGACTCTAACTCGTATTCCCCTGCTACTATTTCTACCTGCTGGTGCTGAGCAGAAAAAGGAGCAGCATCAGTGTCTGTGTGTAGGTAAGGCACCCAGCCAGAGTCTATGCCATTTAAAACTCCGCTGCATAAAACCAAAACCAGCCAACATCAATGGAGTCAACTCCATGAGTCCCTTTGTATTTTCACTGTTTAACAACTTCAGGTATGAAAAAAGATATTTCCTACATATTTTGACTCTGGAGGGTGATGGGAAGCTACCAATCCAGGACTTGTCTGGGGGGTGATGACTTGATTTCAGAAGCCATCATCCCTTTAAGACAACTGAGTAGGTGGCAGGGAGCTAGGTGGTTCAGTGGATTTTAGAGTGGATTTGGTCCTGGCGTAAGGGTTAAATGTAGGAGTTTGACAAAGTGAGGAGGGCAGTTTAATAAAAACTTTGTTTAATTTAGAAAGAAGTACAGATGGAAAGATAGAAAAGAGAAAAAGAAAGATTATTAATCTTATACTCCATAAATCTACCTAATCTAAGTCTCACTAATAAATAATTCCTAAAAACTTACCTAAAATTTCCTAATACTACCTTTAACTATCTTCTCAGGACAGGTTCTTCTGCCTGGCACACTAGGCCTAATCTATTCTATTCTATCTGTAAAATATTAACTAACTCCCTAAAACAGTAGACAACCAACTGCCAGCAGCCCCTTGCCTGAGAGCCAGATTTCCTGCTCTCTAGGGATCCTAGAGGCAAAAGTCCCTTCCCTCAGCAGCTGCTTTCTTTATCTCCTCACTGACCAAATGCCATTTTACAACCTTCCTGCCTGAAAGCAGTTCCTACTTCTTCTCCCCAGTATCCTGATCTCCTTGGTAATGGAATCTTCAGCTCTGGCTCACTGCTTACCGAACCAGTGAGTTCTCTGATCCACTGAGAAACCCTGCTCTCTCCCCTCTTAAGCTAGACAGAGGGAGAGATTAAGAAAATCCCTTTAACATACCCCCCTGAGATCCTTTGGGAGACTAGTCTCCCCAGTGGATCTTTCAAACATAACTATCTTATACTCATATTCCCTAGTCAAAGTTGCCTATACTATTAGAAAACCATACTAATATGAGAAACATGGAGAAAGAAAGAAAGAAAGAAAGAAAGAAAGAAAGAAAGAAAGAAAGAAAGAAAGAAAGAAAGAAAGAAAGAAAGAAAGAAAGAAAGAAAGAAAGAAA